>NC_053022.1:280586613-280873983 GCF_003073215.2 Triticum urartu
GGTCTCAACACATGAGTAGGTGGTTCTTTCTCAGAACATATGAGTTGGAATGATGTGTGTGTTCTGATGGCTCTCTCATCGAATGATAAGAAGGTGGAGGGGTATATATATAGCCTCCACACAAAATCCAACCGTTACACAGTTTTCCAATCTCGGTGGGACCGAATCAATAAACTCGGTCGGACCGAAAATGAAAACCTAGTGATCGTTAGTGATTTCGGTGGGACCGACTGGATCAACTCGGTGGGACCGATGTGCTAGGGTTAGGGTAAATCCAAAACTCGGTTTGACCGATTACTCAAACTCGGTGGGACCGATTTGGGTAATAAGTGAAACTGAGATTTGGTCAAGCAAACTCGGTGGGACCGATTGCATATCTCGGTGGGACCGAGAATATTGCAATGGGTAACAGAGAGTTTGCAAGCCCATCTCGGTGAGACCGAGATCCCATCGGTGAGACCGAACTGATTAGGGTTTGGCAGTGGCTTATGACAAGTGAAACTCGGTGGCATCGGGTAGGAAGAATCGGTAGGACCGAGTTTGGCTTAGGGTTTAGGTCATATGTGGAAGTGGGAAAGTAGCTGAGGATTTTGGAGCATATCATTAAGCACATGAAGCAAGAGGCTCATTAAGTAACACCTCATCCCTCCTTGATAGTATTGGCTTTTCCTATGGACTCAATGTGATCTTGGATCACTAAAATGTAAAATGAAGAGTCTTGAGATTGAAGCTTTAGCCAATCCTTTGTCCTTAGCATCTTGAAGGAGTTCCCATAACCTTTAGTCCATGCCACTCCATTGTTGAACTTATCTGAAACATGCTAGATAGAAGTGTTAGTCCAACAAGAGATATGTTGTCATCAATTATCAAAACCACCTAGGGAGCGCTTGTGCTTTCAATCTCCCCCCTTTTGTAATTGATGGCAACATACATCAAAGCTTTAGATAAAGATATAAAGAACAGCAAGTAAAGCTTTGGAAGGACATGTAACAAGCATAGGCTCCCCCTACATGTATGCACTCATGTAAATATGAAATATAGAGGCATGTGAGAGCATAACCATGACGGAGTAGGCAATGTGTTACATGTTTCTTGGCCATATGCATCAGAGCAAAAGATTATCAAGGAAAAATACCTTCATGCTCATGAGTCCTTCTTGCAAACAGTATGTACAGAAGCAAGAACTCCTCATACTCATGATTTTGATGCATATACTTACCTTGTGGTCTTGAGTTGGCTTAGGATGGAATGAACCTACACAAACAAAGTTAGATAATACAGGTACATCCACTAGCCAGAGCAAACAAAAGAAACCACAAGAATACCAAGATTGGGATGACATGTAGAGAGTGAGCATTGGATTCAACATGTCCCCAAGAATAAAGATATGCAATGAATTTGGCTGATTTCTTTTCCCTTAGGTGTCTTGATCCCCCTGAATCTTACATGGGATATTGGGAGAAGATAGGAAACAGAAAATCAGAGTTGAAGGATATGAATAGAACTTAATTCAAATGAGTTCATATGAACATGTCTTTCCCCCAAAAAGACATGTGGCATCTCTCCTCTTGAACACCAAGCATCTAGGATCCTTGAGACTTTCTCTCCCCCTTGAGGTCTCTCTCTTCCCCTTAATATTTTCTCTTGTAGGTTTGGTCCTTGAGACTGTTTCTCTTCCTTGATGTGATCTCTCTCTCTCCCCCTTTGACATCAATTTCCAAGAAGGTTTCTCCTGGAATCCGTCGAATAGGTTTGGTCCTTGAGATTCAGCACAAGGCAGAGGATAAAATTGTGATGCTTGTGGAGGACAATATTCATTGAGTGGAGCTGGATCAGAAGAAATATAGAACAAGTGGCAAACTGTTTTTCTAATTGCAAAGTCGGTGGCACCGAGTGGCATATTTCGGTGGTACCGAAAAGATTCGGTTGGACCGAAAATTGCAAGTCGGTGAAACTGAGTTTACACAGAGAAAAACACTTGTCACCGCAGCTCACTAGTCAAGTAAGATCTCACAAAGATTTGCAATGAATTAGCTGAAAGATTTGCAAGGAATTTGATGCAGAAATATGCAGAACAAAAATTAAAAAGAAAAGAGTGAAAGTTTCTAGATGAAGTTTTTTTTGTTTGAAAGAGAAGGAAACAAATATGCAAGGGATAAATGCAATAACTCAAAAAGAGCACAAGAGAACTTCATCTAGAATTGGGCGGTGACATGGTCACCTATGTTAGAGTATATTGATTTAGGAGTCAAGTGAGAACACTTGATCATAGATCATACTCATCGTTTAAGCTCAAAATGGGGTTACCATTTTTCGTTTAAGCATCTTGATGTATTCACATCTTGTTGAGTTGCTTTGACTCATGTCTTGGAGTAAAGCTTCTCTAAGATGGAATGACATACCTTGGGTGGTGATGTGGTTCTTGCTCATGTAGTTGAACTTGTGTGGGTGCTCAAGGTTGATGTAGCTCATCAAGAGTTGGGAGCACCACTTGAAGTTTGAGTTCATCTACCTACATGGGTTAGTTCTTGCAAGGAAGAGCACTTGTGTATCCAAAAACGACAATCATGAAGCTTAACATAGAATTTGTCAAAGGATATGTTTGAATGGTTTTGTGCTTCCTTGTCTTCAACCACTATTGTGTGGAGTCTTGGTCTTGTAGAGATTGCTCAAGACATGAGTGAGTCGCAATCTCATGGAATTAGACTCAACCAAGCACCTACATGGGTTAGACAACATGCAAGGTGCAAATAAATCCAGGACATAAGATAGTTATCATAAGAGATATATCATGGATTAGTCATAAGCTCATGTCTTGCATGTATCCAATGGAGTTTCTACTCCAAGTTCGAAGCATCAATGATGTTCAATTCTCCTCTCAACCTGCAAAACACGTTCTCATCAAGTGGTTTAGTGAATATATCCGCTAATTGCTTGTCGGTGCGAACATGCTTAAGATTGATGTCACCCTTAGCAACATGATCTCGAATGAAATGATGACGAACTTCAATATGCTTAGTTCGAGAATGTTGTACAGGATTATGACCAATTTTGATAGCACTTTCATTGTCACAAAGCAGTGGAACATGTTTCACATAAATCCCATAATCTTTAAGAGTTTGGGTCATCCAAAGCAATTGAGCACAACATGAACCAGCGGCAATGTATTCCGCTTCGGCGGTGGATAAGGATACCGAGTTTTGTTTCTTGGAAGACCAAGACACAAGAGATCTGCCAAGAAATTGACAAGTACCTGAAGTGGACTTTCTATCAACCTTGTCTCCGGCATAATCCGAGTCAGAATAGCCAACAAGATCAAAAGAAGACCTCTTAGGATACCAAATGCCAAAATTTGGTGTATGGATTAAATATCTCACTATCCTTTTCACAGCCTTAAGATGACAATCTTTAGGAGCAGCTTGATATCGTGCACACATGCACACACTTAGCATAATATCGGGACATGAAGCACATAGGTATAACAATGAACCAATCATAGAGCGATAAACCTTTTGATCAACCGGTTCACCATCTTTGGTCAAATCATTATGTCTACTAGTAGGCATGGGTGTAGACATACCTTTGCATTCTTGCATATTGAACTTCTTGAATAAGTCCTTGGTGTACTTTGTTTGAGAGACAAATGTACCTTCCTTAGTTTGCTTGATTTGCAACCCGAGAAAGAATTTGAGTTCGCTCATCATAGACATCTCAAACTTCTCTGACATTAGCTTTCCAAACTTTTCACTAAAGAGAGGGTTAGTTGAACCAAATATGATATCATCAACATAAATTTGGCATACAAATAGTTCTCCATTAACCCTTTTAGTAAAAAGAGTAGAATCAATTTTACCAATTTCAAAACCACTTGTAGTAAGGAACTTGGTCAAGCATTTATACCATGCTCTAGGAGCTTGTTTAAGACCATAAAGAGCTTTGTGAAGTTTGTAAACATGATTTGGTTTCTTAGGATTGATAAAGCCGGGAGGTTGTTTGACATAAACTTCCTCCTCTATTTCACCATTTAGAAAATCACTCTTAATGTCCATTTGGTACAAGGTGATATTATGGTGATTAGCATAGGCAAGTAAGATGCGAATGGACTCAAGTCTAGCAACGGGAGCATATGTCTCACCATAGTCCATACCTTCGACTTGTGTGTAACCTTGGGCGACGAGACATGCTTTGTTGCAAACCACTTGTCCATCTTCATCTTGCTTGTTGCGAAACACCCATTTGGTACCAATGATGTTGTGGTTGTTGTCGGGCTTCTCGACCAATGTCCAAACTTGGTTTCTCTCAAAATTATGTAGCTCTTCATGCATAGCGTTTATCCAATCCGGATCTTCCAATGCTTCTTCAACCTTCATAGGTTCAATGCTAGAGATAAATGAATAGTTTTCACAAAAGTTAGCTAAACGAGTTTTTGAGCTAGTGATTCTCCCGGTTTGTATATCATTGAGGATTTGCTCGACGGGATGATCTTTGGCAATTCTTGCTCGAACTCGTGAGAGCTTTTGCTTGGGTCTTTGTTGAACATCTTCTTCATCTTGTTCTTCTTCTTGGCCTTCTTCATTGTTGACGTTGTCGTTCTCTTGTCGTGGTGGAGAAGGAGGTTGTTGATGTTCATCTTGGCGTACTTCCTCGTTTTCTTCATCTTGGTGTGTCCCACTTGTGGATGCTTCCGTGTCGATTCTTGGTTCACCTTGTCGTGAAGTAGAAGCTTCCACTTGGACGGATGAAGTACTCTCCTTCACCTCCGTTGGACGAACTTTGCCAATGGACAAGTCTTGAATTGCTTCTGAAGGGTCTTTGTCTCCTACATCAATTGGCAATTGCTCTACTTGCGAGCCATTAGATTCATCAAACTTCACATCTACCGTCTCTTCAACCTTTCGGGTGAAATTGTTGTAGACACGGTAAGTGTGAGAGTTTGAGCCATAACCGAGTAGAAAACCTTCATGAGATTTAGGAGCAAACTTTGAACGATGATGCTTATCAAGAATGTAGCACTTTGAGCCGAATACTCGAAAGTATCCAACTTGAGGCTTGTTACCGGTGAGGAGCTCGTATGCCGTCTTGCCGAGTAGCTTGTGAAGATATAAGCGATTTGTTGCGTGACAAGCTGTCTCAACCGCTTCTGCCCAAAAGTGCTTTGGCGTCTTGTATTCATCAAGCATCGTTCTTGCCATTTCGATGAGTGTCCAGTTCTTCCTCTCAACAACTCCATTTTGTTGAGGTGTGTACGTAGCCGAGAACTCGTGTGAAATCCCTTCTTCGTCAAGAAAGGTGTCCACATTTGCGTTCTTGAACTCCGTTCCGTTGTCACTCCGAACCTTCTTGATCTTCACATCAAACTGATTTTGGGCCTTCCTAGCAAAGTTTCTGAAGATCTTCTGGACCTGCGATTTGTCATTAAGAAAGAACACCCACGTAAATCTTGAAAAATCATCAACTATAACTAGACCAAAAGAATTTCCACCGAGACTCTTGTAGGCGTTGGGACCAAAAAGGTCCATGTGAAGTAGCTCTACTGGCCTCCTCGTGGTCATGATGTTCTTCACGGGATGTCTTCCTCCAACCTGTTTACCTGCTTGACAAGCACTGCAAAGTCTATCCTTATCAAATATGACATCATTAACTCCAAGGATATGATTTCCTTTAATAAGCTTGTCAAGGTTTCTCATGCCAACGTGACCTAGTCGTCTATGCCACAACCAACCTTTTGAGGATTTAGCAACAAAGCAAGTTTTAGGTTGTGCCTTTTTAGAGAAATCGACAATGTAAAGATCTCCTCTACGCATACCCGTAAAGACCATTTTATGATTGTCTCGACGAAATACTTGGCAATCTACCTCAGTAAATAGGACATTCAAACCGAAATCAGCAAGTCTAGATACTGAAAGTAAGTTGTAGCCAAGAGATTCAACGAGCATGACATTTTGAATGGAACTATCATGTGAGATGGCCACCTTACCAAGGCCAACCACTTTACCCTTTGAATTATCACCAAAGGTGACATATTTTCGAGGGCCGTTGTTTTCAGCGAGCTCACGAAACATCTCTTCATCTCTGGTCATATGATCAGTACATCCACTATCAAGAACCCATTCCTTTCCTCCTGATTCATATCCCCGAAGATTTGCCATAAGACTAAAATGTCTCATTGCATCATCAAGATCGAAGTCACTATCATCATCATCATAATATTCATGTTCATCATGATCTTGTGAGTCATCATTTCCTAGAGAGGGTAATTCATTAGATAAATGATCAAAGTGGTTACTTTTATGAATTCTTATAGCTTTGAGTATGATATCATTAATGATTCCAACATCTCCTTTAGCATGCTTAAGATTGGCAAGTTCAAAAAAACATTTACCAAAATTAGGATCACTAGAGTTCATCTTACTCAAGGCAATAGATTTATGGAGAATTTCATCCAAAGTTTTCAAGGAATAATTGGAAAATCGTTCCTCAAGAAATTTCCATATGGTATAGGCACAATTGTGAGTAGGCAAACTAGCAATCAAATTTTTGGGCAATCCTCTAATGATGAGCTCAATAGTTCTAAGATTGCGAATCATGTCAATATCTTCATCTAGGGTAGGATGCAAGGGATCAATATGGGGTGCACAAGGGCTAGCAATATACTTGTTCAAATGATATTGATTGAAGATTACAAGCATCTCATTTTTCCACTCATGAAAATACTCTCCCTCAAGAATAGGCACTCTATGTCTAAGACTCCCTAATGTAGACACATCCATCTTCCTCCAATGGTGATTAAACCAAGGCAATGGAGACCAAAGCTCTGATACCACTTGTAGGATCTAGAAGTAGATGTGTCTAGAGGGGGGTGATTAGACACTTAGTGCTAAAGTTGCAATTTTTAAGCTTTTTCGGTTTAAGTGGAGTTTAGGCACAATTTCAACACACACAATACATATCAAGCAAGCATGCAAAGAGTATATGAGCAGCGGAATGTAAAGCATGCAACTTGCAAGAATGTAAAGAGAAGGGTTTGGAGAATTCAAACGCAATTGGAGACACGGATGTTTTTCCCGTGGTTCGGATAGGTGGTGCTATCCTACATCCACGTTGATGGAGACTTCAACCCACGAAGGGTAACGGTTGCGCGAGTCCACACAAGGCTCCACCCAAGGGCAACGGTTGCGCGAGTCCACACAGGGCTCCACCCACGAAGGGTCCACGAAGAAGCAACCACCCACAAAGGGTCCACGAAGAAGCAACCTTGTCTATCCCACCATGGCCATCGCCCACACAGGACTTGCCTCACTGGCGGTAGATCTTCACGAAGTAGGCGATCTCCTTGCCCTTACAAACTCCTTGGTTCAACTCCACAATCTTGTCGGAGGCTCCCAAGTGACACCTAGCCAATCTAGGAGACACCACTCTCCAAGAAGTAACAAATGGTGTGTAGGTAATGAACTCCTTGCTCTTGTGCTTCAAATGATAGTCTCCCCAACACTCAACTCTCTCTCATAGGATTTGGATTTGGTTGAAAGAAGATTTGAGTGGAAAGCAACTTGGGAAGGCTAGAGATCAAGATTCATATGGTAGGAATGGAATGTCTTGGTCTCAACACATGAGTAGGTGGTTCTCTCTCAGAACATATGAGTTGGAATGGTGTGTGTGTTCTTATGGCTCTCTCTACTAATGAGAAGGAGGTGGAGGGGTATATATAGCCTCCACACAAAATCCAACCGTTACACAGTTTTCCAATCTCGGTGGGACCGAATCAATAAACTCGGTCGGACCGAAAATGAAAACCTAGTGACCGTTAGTGATTTCGGTGGGACCGACTGGATCAACTCGGTGGGACCGATGTGCTAGGGTTAGGGTAAATCCAAAACTCGGTTTGACTGATTACTCAAACTCGGTGGGACCGATTTGGGTAATAAGTGAAACTGAGATTTGGTCAAGCAAACTCGGTGGGACCGATTGCATATCTCGGTGGGACCGAGAATATTGCAATTGGTAACAGAGAGTTTGCAAGCCCATCTCGGTGAGACCGAGATCCCATCGGTGAGACCGAACTGATTAGGGTTTGGCAGTGGCTTATGACAAGTGAAACTCGGTGGCACCGGATAGGAAGAATCGGTAGGACCGAGTTTGGCTTAGGGTTTAGGTCATATGTGGATATGGGAAAGTAGTTGAGGATTTTGGAGCATATCATTAAGCACATGAAGCAAGAGGCTCATTAAGCAACACCTCATCCCTCCTTGATAGTATTGGCTTTTCCTATGGACTCAATGTGATCTTGGATCACTAAAATGTAAAAGTGAAGAGTCTTGAGCTTGAAGCTTTAGCCAATCCCTTGTCCTTAGCATCTTGAAGGAGTTCCCACAACCTTTAGTCCATGCCACTCAATTGTTGAACTTATCTGAAACATGCTAGATAGAAGTGTTAGTCCAACAAGAGATATGTTGTCATCAATTATCAAAACCACCTAGGGAGCACTTGTGCTTTCAGTGGGCGCGCGAGGTCTCCTGACCCGGCTGCTGTTGTCCCGGTGGTTATCGATGTCGCAACCGTAGAGTTTTGAGCGGGCTGCGTACCGGTCATGAAGATCCCCGCTCTGTTCGGCGGCTCAAAGGGGTCTGGAATACTGGTGCCATCGGAATAGCCCCCAAGCCCACCATCTTGTAGTTGATACAATGAATCCGTCTCACCTGTGGACGACTCACCGTTAGAGTAGATGGTCGTCTCACCGCCATCCACATATCCTTCAGAAAACTCCTCTCCATGGATGCAACCCACGAAGGCACGCCTCATGGCGGGCTGAGTCCGGGCGGGTCTCGCACACTGAGCCGTCTCGATGAGGTCGGTGCAGATGTCCGGCTCAGGGCCCGGCTCGCCGAACCGGCCGATGAAGACGTGGATTCCGCCAAAGGGGACCCGGTACCCATACTCAATTGAGCCGGTGTCGGGGCCCCAGCCTGCGTCGTCGATGTAGAGCTTGCCGCGATGACTCTTGGTCATCCGGCCCATACTGTATCCCTTGAGCCCTTCGAAGCTGCCCTTCAAGAACTCAAATCCACCGTGCGCTGGCCCCACGGTGGGCGCCAACTGTCGTGAAATTGTCACGACAGATGTCCTAGTGAAAGGACTTAGTCGTGGCGCCATCGCAACTAGGAAGCTTAAAGGGGTTAATCGGGACAAAGGACATGAGAGGTTTATACTGGTTCGGCCCCTTGTGGTGAAGGTAAAGCCTAGTCCAGTTGATGTGGTATTGCTAGGTTTCGATGACCAAGGAGCGAATACGCTTGCTTGGCTCTTGATCTGTTGTTTCTTGCCCTAAGCCGCCGCCGGGTCGTCCCCTTATATACACTGGTTGACGCCCTGCGGCCTACTGATACGTCCATTTTGCATCATGCTTTTATATCAATATTTATTGCATTATGGGCTGTTATTACACATTATGTCGCAATACTTATGCCTATTCTCTCTTATTTTACAAGGTTTACATAAAGAGGGAGAATGTCGGCAGCTAGGATTCTGGGCTAGAAAAGGAGCAAATATTAGAGACCTATTCTGCACAGCTCCAAAAGTCCTGAAACTTCATGGAAGATGTTTTCCAAATATATAAAAAATATTGACAGCAAGAACTTCACCAGGGGGGCCACACCCTGCCCACGAGGGTGGGGGCACGCCCTACCCCCCTAGGCGCGCCTCCCTACCTCGTGGGCCCCCTGGTGGCCCTCCGGTGGCCATCTTCTGCTATATGGAGTCTTTCGATGGGAAAAAAATCATAAGCCATCTTCTCGGACGAAACTCCGCCACCACGAGGCGGAACCTTGGCGGAACCAATCTAGGGCTCTAGCGGAGCTGTTCTGCCGAGGAAACTTCCCTCTCAGAGGGGGAAATCATCGCCATAGTCATCACCAACGCCCCTCTCATCGGGAGAGGGCAATCTCCATCAACATCTTCATCAGCACCATCTCATCTCAAAACCCTAGTTCATCTCTTGTATCCAATTCTTGTCTCCAAGTTCGAGATTGGTGCTAGTAGGTTGCTAGTAGTGTTAATTACTCCTTGTAGTTGATGCTAGTTGGTTTAATTGGTGGAAGATCGTATGTTTAGATCCTATATGCATATTAATACCCCTCTGATTATGAACATGTTTATGCTTTGTGAGTAGTTACTTTTGTTCCTGAGGACATGGGAGAAGTCTTGCTATTAGTAGTCATGTGAATTTGGTATTCGTTCGATATTTTGATGAGATGTATGTTGTCTCCCCTCTAGTGGTGTTATGTGAATGCCGACTACATGACACTTCACCTTTATTTTGGTCTAGAGGAAGGCATTGGGAAGTAATAAGTAGATGATGGGTTGCTAGAGTGACAGAAGCTTAAACCCTAGTTTATGCGTTGCTTCGTAAGGGGCTGATTTGGATCCATATGTTTCATGCTATGGTTAGGTTTACCTTAATACTTTTTTTGTATGTGCGGGTGCTTGAAATAGAGGTTAATCATAAGTGGGATGCTTGTCCAAGTAAGGGCAGCACCCAAGCACCGGTCCACCCACATACCAAATTATCAAAGTACCGAACGCGAATCATATGAACATGATGAAAACTAGCTTGACAATATTCCCATGTGTCCTCGGGAGCGCTTTACATCATATAAGAGTTTGTCCAGGCCTGTCCTTTGCTACAAAAAGGATTGGGCCACCTTGCTGCACCTTATTTACTTTTGTTACTTGTTGCTCGTTACAAATTACCTTATCACAAAACTATCTGTTACCACTTATTTCAGTACTTGCAGAGAATACCTTGCTGGAAACTGCTTATCATTTCCTTTCGCTCCTTGTTGGGTTCGACACTCTTACTTATCTAAAGGACTACGATAGATCCCCTATACTTGTGGGTCATCAAGACTCTTTTCTGGCACCGTTGCCGGGGAGTGAAGCGCCTTTAGTAGGTGGAATTTGGTAAGGAAAAATTTATATAGTGTGCTGAAATTTACTGTCACTTATTACCATGGAAGGTAATCCTCTGAGGGGCTTGTTCGGGGTATCTTCACCCAGACTAGTAGAGCAAAGAGTTGCTCCTCAACCTACTGAACCTACTGAAAATGAAAATAAAAATGCTTGCTTTGAAGTTCCTTCGGGTATGATTGAAAAACTGCTAGCTAATCCTTTTTTAGGAGATGGAACAAAACATCCTGATGAACATTTGATATATGTGGATGAAGTTTGTGGATTATTTAAGCTTGCAGGTGTACCCGGAGATGTTGTTAAGAAGAAGGTCTTCCCCTTATCTTTGAGGGGAGATGCATCGACATGATATAGGCTATGTGATGATATGAGGTCTTGGAATTACAAACGATTGAAATTGGAATTTCATCAGAAGTTTTATCCTATGCATCTTGTTCATCGTGATCGCAATTATATATATAATTTTTGGCCTCGCGAAGGAGAAAGCATCGCTCAAGCTTGGGGGAGGCTTAAATCAATGTTATATTCATGCCCCAATCATGAGCTCTCAAGATAAATCATTATTCAAAAATTTTATGCTCGGCTTTCTAGTAATAATCGCACCATGCTTGATACTTCTTGTGCTGGCTCTTTTATGATGAAGACTATTGAATTCAAATGGGATTTATTGGAAAGAATTAAACGCAACTCTGAAGATTGGGACCTCGACAATGGTAAGGAGTCAGGTATGACACCTAGTTTTGATTGTGTTAAATCTTTTATGGATACCGATATTTTTCATAAATTTAGCACTAAATATGGACTTGACTCTGAGATAGTAGCTTCTTTCTGTGAATCTTTTGCTTCTTATGTTGATCTCCCCAAGGAGAAGTGGTTTAAATATCATCCTCCCATAGAAGTAAAAGTAGCTACACCTATTAAAGTTGAAGAAAAGACTATCACTTATAATGATCCTATTGTTCCTACTTCTTATGTTGAGAAACCACCTTTCCTTGTTAGGATAAAGGATCATGCTAAAGCTTCAACTATGGTTCGTAAAAGCAATATTAAAACATATACACCTCCTGAGCAAGTTAAAGTTGAACCTAATATTGCTATTGTTAAAGATCTCTTGTCTGATAATATAGATGGGCATGTTATTCATTTCTGTAATGAAACTGCTAGAATTGCTAAACCCCGTGATAAAGATAAACCTAGACCTGTGGTAGGCATGCCTGTTATTTCTGTTAAAATAGGAGATCATTGTCATCATGGCTTATGTGATAAGGGTGCTAGTGCTAGTGCAATACCTTATTCCTTATACAAAGAAGTTATGCATGATATTGCACCTGCTGAGATGGAAGATATTGATGTCACAATTAAACTTGCTAATAGAGATACTATTTCACCAATGGGAATTGTTAGAGATGTTGAAGTCTTGTGTGGGAAAACTAAATATCCTACTGATTTTCTTGTCCTTGGTTCCCCACAAGATAGCTTTTGTCCCATTATATTTGGTAGACCCTTCTTAAATACTGTTAATGCTACCATAGATTGCAAAAGAGATGTTGTTACTATCGGTTTAGATGATATGACTCATGAATTTAATTTTTCTAAATTTAGTAGACAACACCGTGAAGAAGAATTACCTATAAGGATGAAATTATTGGTCTTGCTTATATTGCCGTACCTCCTAGTGATCCTTTAGAACAATATTTGCTAGACCATGAAAATGATATGTTTATGAATGAAAGAAAGGAAATAGAGGAAGTATTCTTTAAATAGGAACCTATTCTGAAACAATTTACCTGTTGAAGTCCTAGGGGATCCGCACTTCTATTGGGTATACTCTTGATGATCTTAAGGGCATTAGTCCCACTCTATGTCAACATAAAATTAATTTGGTTGAAGATGCTAAACCAGTTCGTGATCATCAACGCCGGCTGAATCCTAAAATGAAAGAAGTGGTAAGAAAGGAGATACTAAAGCTCCTTGAGGCAGGTATAATTTATCCCGTTGCTGATAGTCAGTGGGTAAGCCCTGTCCATTGTGTCCCTAAGAAGGGAGGTATTACTGTTGTTCCTAATGATAAAGATGAATTTATTCCTCAAAGAATTATTACAGGTTATAGGATGGTAATTGATTTCCGCAAATTAAATAAGGCTACTAAAAAATATCATTACCCCTTACCTTTTATCGATCAAATGCTAGAAGGATTATCTAAACATACACATTTTTGCTTTCTAGATGGTTATTCTGGTTTCTCTCAAATACCTATGTCAGCCAAAGATCAATCAAAGACTACTTTTACATGCCCTTTTGGTACTTTTGCTTATAGACATATGCCTTTTGGTTTATGTAATGCACCTGCTACCTTTCAAAGATGCATGATGGCTATATTCTCTGACTTTTGTGAAAAGATTTGTGAGGTTTTCATGGACAACTTTCCCATCTATGGATCTTCTTTTGATGATTGCTTGAGCAACCTTGATCGAGTTTTGCAGAGATGTGAAGAAACTAATCTTGTCTTGAATTGGGAAAAGTGCCACTTTATGGTTAATGCAGGTATTGTCTTGGGGCATAAAGTTTCTGAAAGAGGTATTGAAGTTGATAAAGCCAAGGTTGATGCTATTGAAAAGATGCCATGTCCCAAGGACATCAAAGGTATAAGAAGTTTCCTTGGTCATGTCGGTTTCTATAGGAGGTTCCTTAAGGACTTCTCAAAAATTTCTTGGCCTCTGACTAATTTATTACAAAAAGATATACCATTTGTCTTTTAATGATGATTGTGTAGAAGCATTTGAAATACTTAAGAAAGCATTGATCTCTACACCTATTGTTCAGCCACCTGATTGGAATTTACCCTTTGAAATTATGTGTGATGCTAGTGATTATGATGTAGGTGTTGTTCTAGGACAAAGAGTTGATAAGAAACTAAATGTTATTCAATATGCTAGTAAAACTCTAGAAAATGCTCAAAGAAACTATGCTACTACTGAAAAAGAATTCTTAGCAGTTGTATTTGCTTGTGATAAGTTTAGACCTTATATTGTTGATTCTAAAGTAACTATTCACACTGATCATGCTGCTATTAAATATCTTATGGAAAATAAAGATGCTAAACCTAGACTTATTAGATGGGTTCTCTTACTACAAGAATTTGATTTGCATATTGTTGATAGAAAAGGAGCTGAGAACCCCGTTGCAGACAAATTGTCTAGGTTAGAAAATGTGCTTGATGACCCACTACCTATTGATGATAGCTTTCCTGATGAGCAATTAAATGTCATAAATGCTTCTCATACTGCTCCATGGTATGCTGATTATGCTAATTACATTATTGCTAAGTTTATACCACCTAGTTTCACATACCAGCAAAAGAAAAAGTTCTTCTATGATTTGAGGCATTACTTTTGGGATGACCCACATCTTTATAAAGAAGGAGTAGATGGTGTTATTAGATGTTGTGTACCTGAGCACGAACAGGAACAGATCCTAAGCAAGTGTCACTCTGAAGCTTATGGAGGACACCATGCTGGAGATAGAACTGCACATCAGGTACTGCAATCTGGTTTTTATTGGCCTACTCTCTTCAAGGATGCCCGTAAGTTTGTCTTATCTTGTGATGAATGTCAAAAAATTGGTAACATTAGTAGAGGTCAAGAAATGCCTATGAATTATTCACTTGTTATTGAACCATTTGATGTTTGGGGCTTTGACTATATGGGACCTTTTCCTTCCTCTAATGGTTATACACATATTTTAGTTGTTGTTGATTATGTTACTAAGTGGGTAGAAGCTATTCCAACTAGTAGTGCTGATCATAACACCTCTATTAAAATGCTTAAAGAAGTTATTTTTCCAAGGTTTGGAGTCCCTAGATATTTAATGACTGATGGTGGTTCACATTTTATTCATGGTGCTTTCCGTAAAATGCTTGCTAAATATGATGTTAATCATAGAATTGCATCTCCTTATCACCCTCAGTCTAGTGGTCAAGTAGAATTGAGTAATAGAGAACTCAAATTAATTTTGCAAAAGACTGTTAATAGTTCTAGAAAGAATTGGTCCAAGAAACTTGATGATGCATTATGGGCCCATAGAACTGCATATAAAAATCCTATGGGTATGTCTCCGTATAAAATGGTCTATGGAAAAGCATGTCACTTACCTCTCGAACTAGAACACAAGGCTTATTGGGCTATTAAAGAACTTACTTATGATTTTAAACTTGCCAGTGAGAAGAGGTTATTTGATATTAGCTCACTTGATGAATGGAGAACCCAAGCCTACGAAAATTCCAAGTTGTTTAAAGAAAAAGTTAAAAGATGGCATGACAAAAGGATACAAAAGTGTGAGTTTAATGTAGGTGACTATGTATTGCTATACAACTCTTGTTTAAGATTTTTCGCAGGAAAACTTCTCTCTAAATGGGCAGGTCCTTACGTTATCGAGGAGGTCTACCATTCCAGTGCCATAAAAATCAACAACTTCGAAGGCACCAATCCGAAGGTGGTGAACGGTCAAAGAATCAAACACTATATCTCAGGCAATCCCATAAATGTTGAAACCAATGTTATTGAAACCGTAACCCCGGAGGAATACGTAAGGGACACTTTCCGGAACGTTTCAGACTCCGAAAAGGAATAGGTATGTGGTATGGTAAGTAAACCGACTCCAAAACAGTTTTTAAGGCAATATTTCTCCGTTTTGGATTATTTAGAAAAATAGAAAAAATAAGCAGCATTCCGGGAAGGACACGAGGCCTCCATGAGGGTGGAGGACGCGCCCTACCCTACTGGGCGCGCCCCCCTACCTCGTGGGCACCTTGTGTGCTCTTCGGACTCCGTTTTCGTACACGACACGTATTTTGGTCGGTAAAAATTCATTATATAACCTCCTGGGGGTTTTGACTCCCGTATCACGCAAAAATCTCCTATCTTTGTTTTGAGCTGTTTTTTTGATAGATCCAGATTATCATGACGTCTCCAAGTGCCACCAAGGACAAGTTCTTTGAGAATGTCATCAACCCTTACCTCGCCGAGGTGCAGCGACACCCTCAAACCATTAAGATGCGTGATGGGTTGCTGCACATCCGTGATGCTGAGGGACCGAAGGGGACCAGAAGCGTGGAGGCGAGGCTCGAAGCAATGGAGCAACAAGTTTTCAAGAGTCGGGGGATGGTGGAGCATGGACTCAACTCCAACCACATGATGATCGCAGAATTCACCAACAAACACAAGCTGGATGCCGACAACATCGGGGAGACCATCTTCAAGCTTCACGAGAAAATTGAGCACCTTCAAGCTCAAATCTATGACCTACAAAACCAAAACTGTGAGTATGAATATAGATTCAAAAGGATGAGTTTGGCTGCAGATTTCAGGATCCCAGAGACTCGGTCATCTTTCTATGATGGTGAGCCTATGCCTTGGAAGAAGGATGACAAGCCTACGCCATAAACAAAATCACCACCGTCTCCACCAACAAAGAAGAATTGAGTATCTGGTATGGGCACTCCACTTGGCAACTGCCAAGCTTGGGGGAGTGCCCCGGTATCGTACCACCATCACTTTTATCTTTACCGTTTTTCTTAGTTCGATCCTTTTGGTAATATCTTGATCTAGTAGAATAAAAGTTCTTAGTATGATCTAGTTGTGAGTTTTGCTTTATTATCCTTCTATGTAATCGAGTCTGTGAGCTATATAATAAAGATTAGTGTTGAGTCAAGGGCTTGATTATTTTGCCATGATCCTAAGTGAATAAAAGAAAAGAGAAAGAAATAAAAAGTAACAAAGAGATCATGTGAGTCTTATGGAGAGTAATGAGCTCACATAGAAAGAGTATGATGAATAAAAGTTATTGAGGGTTGACAAACACAGTTTTGGTCATCGTTGCAATTAATAGGAAGTAATAAAGAAAGAGAGGTCTTCACATATAAATATACTATCTTGGACATCTTTTATGATTGTGAGCACTCATTAAAATATGACATGCTAAAGAGTTGACATTGGACAAGGAAGACAACGTAATGGGTTATGTTTTCTTACATCTGAGATAAATTATATTGTCTTGGATCTTCCAACATGATGAGCTTGCCTTTCCCCCTCATGCTAGCCAAATTCATTGCACCAAGTAGAGATACTACTTGTGCTTCCAAATACCCTTAAACCAGTCTTGCCATAAGAGTCCACCATATCTACCTATGGATTGAGTAAGATCCATCAAGTAAGTTGTCATCGGTGCAAGCAATAAAAATTGCTCTCTAAATATGTATGATTGATTGGTGTGGAGGAAATAAGCTTTATACGAGCATGTGATATGGAAGTAATAAAAGCGACATGCTGCGTAATAAAGGTCCATATCACAAGTGGCAATATAAAGTGACGTTCTTTCACATTAAGATTTTGTGCATCCAACCATAAAAGCGCATGACAACCTCTTCTTCCCTCTGCGAAGGGCCTATCTTTTACTTTTATCTCCCACATTGCATAAGAGTCATGGTGATTTCACCCTTCCTTTTTACATTTTATCCTTTGGCAAGCACAATATGTTGGAAAGATCCTGGTATATATGGCTAATTGGATGTGAGTTTTCATGAACTATTACTGTTGGCATTACCCTTGAGGTAAAACGTTGGGAGGCAAAACTATAAGCCCCTATCTTTCTCTATGTCCGATTAAAACTCCATACCCATAAGTATTGCGTGAGTGTCAGCAATTGTGAAAGATTATATGATAGTTGAGTATGTGGACTTGCTGAAAAGCTCTTATACATTGACTCTTTCCTATGTTATGATAAATTGCAATTGCTTCAATGACTGAGATTGTAGTTTGTTAATTTTCAATGAAGTTTACGATTCATACTTGATATTGTGATTGAATTATTAATCTAGCATTAGAGATCATATGACAAGAATTATATAAGTTGTTGTTCTAAGAATGATCATGATGCCCTCATGTCCGTATTTTATTTTTATCGACGCCTCTATCTCTAAACATGTGGACATATTTTTCGATTTCGGCTTTTCGCTTGAGGACAAGTGAGGTCTAAGCTTGGGGGAGTTGATATGTCCATTTTGCATCATGCTTTTATATCAATATTTATTGCATTATGTGTGGTTATCTATAATACCTAAATAGTTCATCCCCACTATCATATTTCTCTATACATGCAGCCTATCCACATCAGCATCCATTCCCATGCTGCCATGTCAGACACTAATCTTGCTCCCGCACGGTTTTCCGTCGCTCTCTTTTTTTCATGGCAGCGCCGCCTCTGCTTCCCAGTCGCTAGCCCTCCCGGCCTCCCCCCTTCATCTTCTCTAGAGTCCATTAAATCGCATAGTGTTGAAATCGTGGAAGTGGAAAGGATCCAACTCTATATTCACACGGGGCATCGATCGATAACATCAGAGCCAACAAGATGAGACGTCGAGGTCGAGATTCAAGTCAATAATCAGACAGGCGGCGGAGGCGGAGCGACGGCTCCCCGGCGCGGCGGCCTCCTTCCTCGGCGGTCGTGGTTCAGGTAAAGGTTCAGACAGGCGACAGAGGCGGAGCGACGGCTCTCCGGCATGGAGGCCTCCTCGGCGATCGTGGTTCAGGTAAAGGTTCAGACCGGCGGTAGACACAGAGCGACGGCTCGCCAGCGAGGCGGCTTTTTTGGTGGTCGTGCTCCAGCTGTTGGCGTTGCTGCTCGCGGCCGTGGCCTCCTAATCCCACTGGCTGGTCAACCACGTCAGTTCACAACCGGCTGCTGCCTGCTTCTGATGGACGCTTACCATTTCCTACACATTTGCCGCGCGCTTAACTCACCATGCATCCATTCTCTTATTCTCCTTTGATGCAGGGCTCTGCGGCGCTCTGTCCCACGTACTACCATCACCATCCACAGATCCACCTAATCGACTAGAGTGCACTGCAACAAGCAGTAGCATCAACCGATGGAATTGTTCGCTTGGTAAGGAGGAGATCTGCTGCCTTAGATACTTTTTTGGGACAACTACATCATGATACGTTGTGATGTGAAGAGACACTAGTAGTCAAGAGCCAAGAGCATATGTACAGTTGTACACCCAAGATACCAGTTAACACTTTCAAGTTTCAGATTTGTTGTTGACCTGATATTTGCTCTAACAGGATGCATCACTCATGTTAACTAAATTTCTTTGTGATATAGTACGATGCTACCATCCACTAGAGGTAACTCTTGCTGCACCATTTTGTTGGTATGATTGCATTAATTTGCAGACTATATTGGCCATCACTAAATAAGAGATCTGAAGAAATTACCCTACAAAAAGGCACAATTCTCTTTTGATTGCCATCGCTAGATAAGAGATCTGAAGAAATTACCCTACGAAAAATGCACAATTCTCTTTTGATCGTATGGCGTCCATAATCTGTTTTGTGTTTTCAACACATCTTCTATTTTTGTAATTACTGATGTGTTCTGAACTTATTTCTAAATAATCAAAATATCTTTGTGTTTGCAGGTTACTTTTGTCAGGGTTACAGGGGGAAAAGCTTTTGTCTGGATTAGTTCTCTTCCAATCTTGCTCTCAGCGTCATCAACTCTTCTTACACACACCATTCCTTTTCCACTTTTCAAGTGTCATCGTTCTATTCCTATTAATATAGAAGATTGTTTGTTGTCTTTGCCAGATGAAATAATTAGTGAGCTATGATGCGAGCAACTAAGAATCATTACCACCTTCCAAGAAAATCATTAATGCCTATTTGATTTGTGGTCTATTTATTTGTTCTTTGTGGGCGAGATGTTTCTGATGCACGAATGCTTGGTGGGGTCACTATATTTTTTCAATGGGAACTGAAACCACTAATGTTCATATGTTTTTGAAAGGAAATGTTATGTATATTGTTCAATCTCATGAAATAGTTATATTTTAGATGAGAGATGACATGGTTATCAAGAATATTTCATTTGCGGATTTGCCTAATGTACCCCTTTTTCTTGCTACAGTTCCCGCAACAACGTGCGGGGTATTATCTAGTTACACATTATGTCACAGTACTTATGCCTATTCTCTCTTATTTTACAAGGTTTACATAAAGAGGGAGAATGCCGGCAGCTGGGATTTTGGGCTGGAAAAGGAGCAAATATTAGAGACCTATTCTGCACAGCTCCAAAAGTCCTGAAACTTCACGGAAGATGTTTTCCAAATATATAAAAAATATTGAGAGCAAGAACTTCACCAGGGGGGCCACACCCTGCCCATGAGGGTGGGGGCACGCCCTACCCCCCTGGGCGCGCCCCCTACCTCGTGGGCCCCCTGGTGGCCCTCCGGTGGCCATCTTATACTATATGGAGTCTTTCGATGGAAAAAATCATAAGTCATCTTCTCGGACGAAACTCCGCCGCCATGAGGCGGAAACTTGGCGGAACCAATCTAGGGCTCTAGCGGAGCTCTTCTGCCGGGGAAACTTCCCTCCCGGAGGAGGAAATCATCGCCATCGTCATCACCAACGCCCCTCTCATCGGGAGAGGGCAATCTCCATCAACATCTTCATCAGCACCATCTCATCTTAAAACCCTAGTTCATCTCTTGTATCCAATTCTTGTCTCCAAGTCCGGGATTGGTGCTAGTAGGTTGCTAGTAGTGTTAATTACTCCTTATAGTTGATGCTAGTTGGTTTAATTGGTGGAAGATCATATGTTCAGATCCTATATGCATATTAATACCCCTCTGATTATGAACATGTTTATGCTTTATGAGTAGTTACTTTTGTTCCTGAGGACATGGGAGAAGTCTTGCTATTAGTAGTCATGTGAATTTGGTATTCGTTCGATATTTTGATGAGATGTATGTTGTCTCCCCTCTAGTGGTGTTATGTGAACATCGACTACATGACACTTCACCTTTATTTGGGCCTAGAGGAAGGCATTGGGAAGTAATAAGTAGATGATGGGTTGCTAGAGTGATAGAAGCTTAAACCCAAGTTTATGCGTTGCTTCGTAAGGGGCTGATTTGGATCCATATGTTTCATGCTATGGTTAGGTTTACCTTAATACTTTTGTTGTATTTGCGGATGCTTGCAATAGAGGTTAATCATAAGTGGGATGCTTGTCCAAGTAAGGGCACCACCCAAGCACCGGTCCACCCACATACCAAATTATCAAAGTACCAAACGTGAATCATATGAATGTGATGAAAACTAGCTTGACGATATTCCCATGTGTCCTCGGGAGCGCTTTACATCATATAAGAGTTTGTCCAGGCTTGTCCTTTGCTACAAAAAGGATTGGGCCACCTTGCTGCACCTTATTTACTTTTGTTACTTGTTGCTCATTACAAATTACCTTATCACAAAACTATCTGTTACCACTTATTTCAGTACTTGCAGAGAATACCTTGCTGGAAACCGCTTATCATTTCCTTCTGCTCCTCGTTGGGTTCGACACTCTTACTTATTGAAAGGACTACGATAGATCCCCTATACTTGTGGGTCATCAGCTATGGAGTCCCGGCCGGCTCATACAACGTGTCCGGCTTGGTGACAACTCTTACATGCCTTACTTTACAAGTCTTATTCATACATGGCGGTTTATACTTACAGGCCTTAAGCCACCTCTGGGCTTGGGCCTATTATAAGCCTTATCGTAAACCATCACCCTGTATACTCTTCAGGCTTCACTTGAGTAACCCGCCATTGTGGTTGACACGGCCCCTCCTGGGCGGGTCATATCTGGTAGTCATATCCCCAACACTACCTGTGTCGGGTTATCAAGGCCATGTATTTCTTCAATAGGTGGTAAATTCTTAACATCTTCAGCTTTAATACCCTTTTCTTTCATAGATTTCTTTGCCTCTTGCATATCTTTAGGACTGAGAAATAGAATACCCCTTTTCTTTGGAGTTGGCTTAGGAGTTGGTTCAGGAAGTGTCCAATCGTTATCATTACTCAATATATTGTTCAATAGCAATTCAGCTTGCTCAACAGTTCTTTCCCTGAAAACACAACTAGCACAACTATCCAGATGGTCTCTGGAAGCATCGGTTAGTCCATTATAAAAGATATCAAGTATTTCATTTTTCTTAAGAGGATGATCAGAAAAAGCATTAAGTAATCGGAGAAGCCTCCCCCAAGCTTGTGGGAGACTCTCTTCTTCAATTTGCACAAAATTATATATTTCCCTTAAGGCGGCTTGTTTCTTATGAGCGAGGAAATATTTAGCAGAGAAGTAATAAATCATATCCTGGGGACTACGCACACAACCAGGAGCAAGAGAATTAAACCATGTTTTAGCATCACCCTTTAATGAGAACGAAAATAACTTAAGGATATAGTAGTAACGAATTTTTTCCTCATGAGTGAATAGGGTGGCTACATCATTCAATTTAGTAAGATGTGCCACAATAGTCTTAGATTCATAGCCATAAAAAGGGTCAGACTCAACCAAAGTAATTAACTCAGGATCGACAGAGAAATCATAATCCTTATCAGAAATACAGATAGGTGAAGTAGCAAAAGCAAGGTCAATATTTCATTCTAGCATTCAAAGACTTTTCTTTTAGCTTAGCTAACAGTTTCTTAAGATCATATATATCTTTGCAAGGTAAAAGAACTCTAGCAGTTTCTTCATCCATAACATAACCCTCAGGCACATCAGGTAATTCATATCTAGGGGGAGAATCTTCATCATCACTTTCATCAATATTATTAGTTTCAATAATTTCATTTTCTCTAACCCGAGCAAGTTGTTCATCAAGAAATTCACCTAATGGCACAGTATTATCAAGCATAGAAGTAGTTTCATCATAAGCATCATGCATAGCAGAAGTGGCATCATCAATAACATGCGACATATCAGAATCAATAGCAGGAGTAGGTGTCGCAAGTTTACTCAAAACAGAAGGAGAATCAAGTGCAGAGCTAGATGGCAGTTCCTTACCTCCCCTCGTAGTTGAGGGAAAAATCTTGGTTCTTTCATCTTTCAAGTTCCTCATAGTGATCAACAGATATAAATCCCAAATGACTCAAATAATAGAGATATGCTCCCCGGCAACGGCGCCAAAAAAAGTCTTGATAACCCACAAGTACAGGGGATCGCAACAGTTTTCGAGGGTAGAGTATTCAACCCAAATTTATTGATTCGACCCAAGGGGAGCCAAAGAATATTCTCAAGTATTAGCAGTTGAGTTGTCAATTCAACCACACCTGGAAGACTTAATATCTGCAGCAAAGTAATTAGTAGCAAAGTAGTATGAAAGTAACGGTAACGGTGGCAAAAGTAACAGTGGTGGTTTTTGTAGTAATCGTAATAGTGGCAACGAAAAAGTAGCTAAGCAAAGATCAATATGTGAAAAGCTCATAGGCAATGGATCAGTGATGGATAATTATGTCGGATGCGATTCCTCATGCAACAGCTATAACATAGGGTGACACATAACTAGCTCCGGTTCATCAATATAATGTAGGCATGTATTCTGAATATAGTCATACGTGCTTATGGAAAAGAACTTGCATGACATCTTTTGTCCTGCCCTCCCGTGGCAGCGGGGTCCTATTGGAAACTAAGGGATATTAAGGCCTCCTTTTAATAGAGTACCGGACCAAAGCATTAACACTTAGTGAATACATGAACTCCTCAAACTATGGTCATCACCGGGAGTGGTCCCGATAATTGTCACTTCGGGGTTACCGGAGCATAACACATAGTAGGTGACTATTGACTTGCAAGATAGGATCAAGAACTCACATATATTCATGAAAACATAATAGGTTCAGATCTGAAATCATGGCACTCGGGCCCTAGTGACAAGCATTAAGCATAGCAAAGTCATAGCAACATCAATCTTAGAACATAATGGATACTAGGGATCAAACCCTAACAAAACTAACTCGATTACATGATAAATCTCATCCAACCCATCACCGTCCAGCAAGCCTACGATGAGATTA
Source organism: Triticum urartu (assembly GCF_003073215.2). NCBI lineage: Eukaryota > Viridiplantae > Streptophyta > Magnoliopsida > Poales > Poaceae > Triticum > Triticum urartu. Next base: position 280,610,481 of record NC_053022.1, read on the forward strand.
CTCACACACGACGGTGAGCATCATGAAATTGGTGATGGAGGAAGGTTGATGATGACGATGGCGATGGATTCCCCTCTCCGGAGCCCTGAACGGACTCCAGATCAGCCCTCCCGATGAAGATTAGGGCTTGGCGTCAGCTCTGTATCATAAAATGCGATGAATCCCTATCTCTAATTTTTTTTCTCCCCGAACATGAATATATAGAGTTGGAGTTGACGTCGGTGGAGCCTCAGGGGGCCCACGAGGCAGGGTGTGCGCCCCAGGGGGGCGCCCTGCACCCTCGTGGACAGGGTGTGGACCCCCTTACGCTAATTCTTTCGCCAATATTTTTTATAAATTACAAACCATGTCTCCGTAAATTTTTAGGTCATTCTGAGAACTTTTATTTCTGCACAAAAATAACACCATGGTAATTCTGCTGAAAACAGCATCACTCCGGGTTAGTTCCATTCAAATCATGCAAGTTAGAGTCCAAAACAAGGTCAAAAGTGTTTGGAAAAGTAGATACGTTGGAGACGTATCAACTCCCCCAAGCTTAAACCTTTGCTTTTCCTCAAGCAATTCAGTTGACAAACTGAAAGTGATAAAGAAAAACTTTTACAAACTCTGTTTGATCTTTTTGTTGCAAATATGTAAAGCCAACATTCAAGTTTTCAGCAAAGTTTATGAACTAATCGTATTCACAATAACATTTAGGTCTCATGTTTACTCATATCAATGGCATAATCAACTTGCGAGCAATAATAATAAATCTCAGATGACAACACTTTCTCAAAACAATATAATATGATATAACAAGATGGTATCTCGCTAGCACTTTCTGAGACAGCGAAACATAAATGCAGAGCACCCCTGAAGATCAAGGACTGACTAGACATTGTAATTCATGGTAAAAGAGATCCAGTCACAGTCATACTCAATGTAAATTAATAGCAATGCATGCAAATGACAGCGGTGGTCTCCAACTGGTGCTTTTTAATAAGAGGATGATGACTCAACATAAAAGTAAATAGATAGGCCCTTCGTAGAGGAAAGCAGGGATTTGCATAGGTTCCAGAGCTCCAGTTTTGAAACAGAGATAAATAATATTTTGAGTGGCCTACTTTCATTGTCAACATAACAACCAAGAGATCTCGATATCTTCCATGCTACACACATTATAGGCGGTTCCCAAACAGAATGGTAAAGTTTATACTCCCCCACCACCAACAAACATCAATCCATGGCTTGTCCGAAACAACGGGTGCCTCCAACTAACAACAATCCTGGGGGAGTTTTGTTTGCAATTATTTTTGATTTGAGCATGGGACTGGGCATCCCGGTTACCAGCCATTTTCTCGTGAATGATGAGCGGAGTCCACTCATCTTGAGAATAACCCACCTAGCATGGAAGACATAGACAACCCTAGTTGATACGTGAGCTATTCGAGCATACAAAACAGAATTTCATTTGAAGGTTTAGAGTTTGGCACATACAAATTTACTTGGAACGACAGGTAGATACCGCATATAGGAAGGTATGGTGGACTCATATGGAATAACTTTGGGGTTTATGGAAGTGGATGCACAAGCAGTATTCCCGCTTAGTATAAGTGAAGGCTAGAAATAGACTGGGAAGCGACCAACTAGAGAGCGCATGAGTAGGATATAAATCACCATGAACATAAATATCGTGGAGGCTATGTTGATTTTGTTTCAACTACATGCGTGAACATGTGCCAAGTCAAGCCACTCAAATCATTCAAAGGAGGATACCACCCTATCATACCACATCACAACCATTTTAATAGCACATTGGTACGCAAGGTAAACCATTATAAACTCCTAGCAAATTAAACATGGCATGAGCAACTATAATCTGTAATTGTCATTGCAAACATGTTTCATTCATAATAGGCTGAATCAGGAACAATGAACTAATCATATTTACAAAAACAAGATAGATCGAGTTCATACCAGCTTCTCTCATCTCAATCAGTCCATCATATATTGTCATTATTTCCTTTCACTCGCACGACCGAACGGTGTGGATAATAATAATAGTGCACGTGCATTGGACTAAGCTGGAATCTGCGAGCATTTAATACAAGGAAGAAGACAAGGTAACATGGGCTCTTGGTTAAATCAACAATAATGCATATAAGAGCCACTCAACACTTTCATCATGGTCTTCTCCTCTCGACCCCCAAAGAACAAGAAAAGAAATAAAACTATTTACACGGGAAAGCTCCCAACAAGTAAAAGAAGAACGAGAAATCTTTTTAGGTTTTCTTTTAATTACTACTACTACAAACATGGAAAATAAACTAGCTACAACTATTTTTTTTTGTTTTAAACACACAAGAAGAATGCTAGAAAAGAAAATGAACTAGCATGGATAGTAAAATGAAAAAGTATGAGCACCGACAACTGGAATGAGTGTGTGAACATGAATGTAATGTCAATGAGAAATGCGTACTCCCCCAAGCTTAGGCTTTTGGCCTAAGTTGGTCTATGGCTACTGCTGGCCTGGTGGATATCCAAAGTCGTAGCTGGGGTTGTAGTGAGATGCGGCAGCTACTGCCTGAAGAGCTGCAGCTTGGAGGCGAGCTGCCTCCGTCCTCCTCTCGTACTCGTTTGCCTCCTCCCTGGTGATAACATATCTCCTTTTTTCCTGAAATTTAAAGAAAGTAGGAGCAGGGAGAGCAACATGGACAGCATGTTGTGTGTCAAAGATTAGTCGGTACTGGAGGAACTATTCATTCCTCTCAACAAACTGATGGCGAACCATAACATTATAATCTAGATAAGCAGGAGGCAATTCCATATCATTTGCATGTATGGGCACATCAAGATAATTAGCTACACGAGTTGCATAAATTCCACCAAACAAATCTCCACTTATACCGTTAAGATGCAACCTTCGTGCAATAATGGCCCCCAAGTTATATTGTTTATCACCTAATACCGCACTCTTGAGGACACTAAGATCTGGAACGCACATGTGACAAGCCTCATCTTTACCTTTAATGCATCTACCAATGAAGAGAGCAAAATAATGTATGGAAGGGAAATGAATGCTTCCTATGGTAGCTTGTGTGATTTCCCTAAATTCCCCCCACAGTGATACTAGCAAGAAAGTCTTTATATTCAAATTTGCGAGGTTCACTAACATTACCCCAGTGCGGGAGTTTACAAACAGTATTAAAATCCTCTAGGTCCATGGTATATGATTTATCATAAATATCAAATAAAACAGTGTGAGAATTATGCGAGGATGTAAATTTAAACCTCCTCACAAAGGAATCAGTTAGGTAGCGTTACTGCCGGCACTTATCTGACACGAAGTCCTCAAGATCAGCATTACGCACATATGCGTCAAATTCATCCTTGATACCTTCTTGGACCATAGACTCCTCTGACGTCCATTCACAAGGACGCACTTGGGCTTCCCTCGGTGGTTCATCGTCCGGCTCACGTATCGCGAGCCTCGGTCCTTGCTTCCTTGAGGAACCACCTTGGTACATTTTCCTAAACATTTTTCTCCCTCTCAAAATAAAAGTGAACCAAACTCAAAAAGATTGATAGCAACTACTCCTACAAGTGCCTAGAGGCCATATCATGCATTAAAACTACTTTGGACCATATAAATTTGACATGCAAGCTCAAGAACAGGGGCACCTAAGTAGCAAAAATTTGCAATAAATAAAGCACTAGAACAAAAACTAATTGGAGCATTAGAGGAGTCACATACCGAAGAACAATCTCCCCAAATAGTTTTGTGAATGGAGTTTTGAGCAAGGAGATCAAAAATGGCAGCAAGATGAGCTAGAACACGGGTTTGAGCTACGGATGATTTTTCTGGAGGAAGACAAAGTGTGTGGGTGCTGGAATAAGTGGAGGGGGTCCACGTGGGGCCCACGAGGCAGGGGGCGCCCCCTGGACCCTCGTGGCCAGATGGTCGGTCCCCCTGGTGTGTTCTCAGTGCCAATAATTCTAAAATATTCTACAAAAATGCATATATCGTTTTCAGGGCATTTGGAGAACTTTTATTTTGGGGGTATTTTTTATTACAAGGATAATTCAAAAAACAGACAGAAATTATTATTTTTGCTTTATTTAATCTAAATAATAGAAAGTAAAAGGAGGGTACAAAGAATTGTGCTTTCTAACTTCATCCATCTCATGCTCATCAAAAGGAATCGACTAACAAGGTTGATCAAGTCTTGTTAACAAACTCTTTCCGAATAACATGAAACCGGAGAATTTTTGAATAACACTAGGTTACCTCAGCGGGGTTATGCACGTCCCCAGCAATAAGAATATCATATTCATTCTTGACAGTAGGAAGAGGGAATACAAAACCTCCAATTGTAATCATTGAAATTTTTTCAATAGAATTGATACTATGGACTTGAGGTTGTTTCCTCGGAAAGTGTACCGTATGCTCATTACCATTAACATGAAAAGTGACATTGCCTTTATTGCAATCAATAACAACCCCTGCAGTATTCAAAAAGGGTCTACCAAGGATAATAGACATACTATCGTCCTTAGGAATATCAAGAATAACAAAGTCCGTTAAAATAGTAACGTTTGCAACCACAACAGGCACATCCTCACAAATACCGACAGGTATAACAGTTGATTTATCGGCCATTTGCAAAGATATTTCAGTAGGTGTCAACTTATGCAAATCAAGTCTATGATATAAAGAGAGAGGCATAACACTAACACCGGCTCCAAGATCACATAAAGCAGTTTTAACATAGTTTCTTTTAATGGAGCATGGTATAGTTGGTACTCCTGGATCTCCTAGTTTCTTAGGTATTCCACCTTTAAAACTATAATTGAAAAGCATGGTGGAAATTTCAGCTTCCGGTATCTTTCTTTTATTTGTAACAATATCTTTCATATACTTAGTATAAGGATTCATTTTAAGCATATCAGTCAAACGCATACGCAAAAAGATAGGTCTAATAATTTCAGCAAAGCGCTCAAAATCCTCATCATCCTTTTTCTTGGATGGTTTAGGAGGAAAAGGCATAGGTTTCTAAACCCATGGTTCTCTTTCTTTACCATGCTTCCTAGCAACGAAGTCTCTCTTATCATAACATTGATTCTTTGATTGTGGGTTATCAACATCAACAACAGGTTCAATCTCTACATCATTGTTATTGCTAGGTTGAGCATCATCATGAACATCATCATTAACATTATCACTGGGTTCATGTTCATTACCAGATTGTGTTTTAGCATCAGAAATAGAAATATCATTGGGATTCTTAGGTGTGTCAACAATAGGTTCACTAGAAGCATGCAAAGTCCTATCATTTTTCTTTTTCTTCTTCTTAGAAGGACTACGTGCACCAACATTAGTTCTCTAAGAATCTTTCTCAACTCTCTTAGGGTGGCCCTCAGGATACAAAGGTTCCTGAGTCATTTTACCCCCTCTAGTCACAACTCTAACAACATTATCATTTTTCTTATTATTTAATTCATTGAGCAAATCATCTTATGCTTTAAGCACTTGTTCTACTTGAGTGGTAACCATAGAAGCATATTTACTAATAAGTTTAAGGTCACCTTTAACGCTAGACATATAATCACTCAAGTGTTCAATTATATAAGCATTACGTTTCAATTGTCTACCAACATAAGCATTGAAGTTTTCTTGTTTAACAATAAAATTACCAAACTCATCCAAGCATTGGCTAGCAGACTTATAACGAGGAATATCACCATCATCAAATCTATAGAGAGAACTTACCTTTACTACCTTTGTCGGGTTATCAAGGCCATGTATTTCTTCAATAGGTGGTAAATTCTTAACATCTTCAGCTTTAATACCCTTTTCTTTCATAGATTTCTTTGCCTCTTGCATATCTTCAGGACTAAGAAATAGAATACCCCTTTTCTTTGGAGTTGGCTTAGGAGTTGGTTCAGGAAGTGTCCAATCGTTATCATTACTCAATATATTATTCAATAGCAATTCAGCTTGCTCAATAGTTCTTTCCCTGAAACACAACCAGCACAACTATCCAGATGGTCTCTGGAAGCATTGGTTAGTCCATTATAAAAGATATCAAGTATTTCATTTTTCTTAAGAGGATGATCAAACAAAGCATTAAGTAATCGGAGAAGCCTCCCCCAAGCTTGTGGGAGACTCTCTTCTTCAATTTGCACAAAATTATATATTTCCCTTAAGGCAGCTTGTTTCTTATGAGCGGGGAAATATTTAGCAGAGAAGTAATAAATCATATCATGGGGACTACGCACACAACCAGGAGCAAGAGAATTAAACCATGTTTTAGCATCACCCCTTAATGAGAACGGAAATAACTTAAGGATATAGTAGTAACGGATTTTTTCCTCATGAGTGAATAGGGTGGCTATATCATTCAATTTAGTAAGATGTGCCACAATAGTCTCAGATTCATAGCCATAAAAAGGACCAGACTCAATCAAAGTAATTAACTCAGGATCGACAGAGAAATCATAATCCTTATCAGAAATACAGATAGGTGAAGTAGCAAAAGCAAGGTCAATATTTCATTCTAGCATTCAAAGACTTTTCTTTCAGCTTAGCTAACAGTTTCTTAAGATCATATCTATCTTTGCAAGCTAAAAGATCTCTAGCAGTTTCTTCATCCATAACATAACCCTCAGGCACATCAAGCAATTCATATCTAGGGGAGAATCCACATCATCACTTTCATCAATATTATTAGTTCCAATAATTTCATTTTCTCTAACCCGAGCAAGTTGTTCATCAAGAAATTCACCTAATGGCACAGTATTATCAAGCATAGAAGCAGTTTCTTCATAAGCATCATGCATAGCAGAAGTGGCATCATCAATAACATGCGACATATCAGAATCAATAGCAGGAGTAGGTGTCGCAAGTTTACTCAAAACAGAAGGAGAATCAAGTGCAGAGCTAGATGGCAGTTCCTTACCTCCACTCGTAGTTGAGGGAAAAATCTTGGTTCTTTCATGTTTCAAGTTTCTCATAGTGATCAACAGATATAAATCCCAAATGACTCAAAGAATAGAGCTATGCTCCCCGGCAATGGCGCCAGAAAATAGTCTTGATAACCCTCAAGTATAGGGGATCGCAACAGTTTTCGAGGGTAGAGTATTCAACCCAAATTTATTGATTCGACACAAGGGGAGCCAAAGAATATTCTCAAGTATTAGCAGTTGAGTTGTCAATTCAACCACACCTGGAAGACTTAATATCCGCAGCAAAGTAATTAGTAGCAAAGTGGTATGAAAGTAACGGTAACGGTGGCAAAAGTAACAGTGGTGGTTTTTGTAGTAATCGTAACAGTGGCAATGGAAAAGTAGCTAAGCAAAGATCAATATGTGAAAAGCTGGTAGGCAATGGATCAGTGATGGATAATTATGTCGGATGTGATTCCTCATGCAACAGTTATAACATAGGGTGACACAGAACTAGCTCCAGTTCATCAATATAATGTAGGCATGTATTCCGAATATAGTCATGCGTACTTATGGAAAAGAACTTGCATGACATCTTTTGTCCTGCCCTCCCGTGGCAGCGGGGTCCTATTGGAAACTAAGGGATATTAAGGCCTCCTTTTAATAGAGTACCGGACCAAAGCATTAACACTTAGTGAATACATGAACTCCTCAAACTACGGTCATCACCGGGAGTGGTCCCGATAATTGTCACTTCGGGGTTACCGAAGCATAACACATAGTAGGTGACTATTGACTTGCAAGATAGGATCAAGAACTCACATATATTAATGAAAACATAATAGGTTCAAATCTCAAATCATGGCACTCGGGCCCTAGTAACAAGCATTAAGCATAGCAAAGTCAAAGCAACATCAATCTTAGAACATAATGGATACTAGGGATCAAACCCTAACAAAACTAACTCGATTACATGATAAATCTCATCCAACCCATCACCGTCCAGCAAGCCTACGATGAGATTACTCACACATGGCGGTGAGCATCATCAAATTGGTGATGGAGGATGGTTGATGATGACGATGGCGACGGATTCCCCTCTCTGGAGCCCTGAACGGACTCCAGATCAGGATCAGCCCTCCCGATGAAGATTAGGGCTTGGCGGCGGCTCGGTATCATAAAACGCGATGAATCCTTCTCTTTAATTTTTTATCCCCGAACGTGAATATATAGAGTTGGATTTGACGTTGGTGGAGCCTCAGGGGGCCCACGAGGCAGGGGCGCGCCCCAGGGGGCGCCCTGCACCCTCGTGGACAGGGTGTGAACCCCCTTACGTTGATTCTTTCGCCAATATTTTTTATAAATTCCAAAACGTGTCTTCGTAAATTTTCACGTCATTCCGAGAACTTTTATTTCTGCATAAAAATAACACCATGGCAATTCTATTGAAAACAGCGTCATTTCAGGTTAGTTCCATTCAAATCATGCAAGTTTGAGTCCAAAACAAGGTCAAAAGTGTTTGGAAAAGTAGATACGTTGGAGACGTATCATAAAGCATGGTGCACTAAACTATCAAGTAGTCATCATACCGAGCTTGTCAAACATTCATAACATCTGCATCTGCTCGTGCAATAGGTCTGTCACTTAGCGGTGCATCAAGGACATAATTCTTCTGTGCAGCAACGAGGATAATTCTTAGATCACGGATCCAGTCCGCATCATTGCTACTATCATCTTTCAACTTAGTTTTCTCTAGGAATGTATCAAAAATAAAACAAGGGAGCTATACGCGAGCTATTGATCTATAACATAGATATGCAAATACTATCAGGACTAAGTTCATGATAAATTAAAGTTCAATTAATCATATTACTTAAGAACTCCCACTTAGATAGACATCCCTCTAGTCATCTAAATGATCACGTGATCCATATCAACAAAACCATGTCCGATCATCACGTGAGATGGAGTAGTTTTCAATGATGAACATCTCTATGTTGATCATATCTACTATATGATTCATGTTTGACCCTTCGGTCTCAGTGTTCCGAGGCCATATCTGCATATGGTAGGCTTGTCAAGTTTAACTCGAGTATTCTGCACGTGCAAAATTGGCTTGCACCCGTTTTATGTGAACGTAGAGCTTATCACACCCGATCATCACGTGGTGTCTCGGCACGGCGAACTGTAGCAATGGTGCATACTCAGGGAGAACACTTATACCTTGAAATTTAGTGAGGGGTCATCTTATAATGCTACAGTCGTACTAAGCAAAATAAGATGCATAGAGGATAAACATCACATGCAATCAAGATATGTGACATGGTATGGCCATCATCATCTTGTGCCTTTGATCTCCATCTCCAAAGCACCGTTATGATCTCCTTCATCACCGGCTTGACACCTTGATCTCCATCGTAGCATCATTGTCGTCTCGCCAACTATTGCTCCCACGACTATCGCTACCACTTAGTGATAAAGTAAAGCAATTACATGACGATTGCATTTCATACAATAAAGCAACAACCATAAGGCTCTTGATAGTTGCCGATAACTTTTACAAAACATGATCATCTCATACAACAATTTTTATCTCATCACGTCTTGACCATATCACATGACAACATGACCTGCCAAAACCAGTTAGATGTCCTCTACTTTGTTGTTGCAAGTTTTACGTGGCTGCTACGGGCTTCTAGCAAGAACCGTTCTTACCTACGCATCAAAACCACAACAATTTTTCGTCAAGTGTGTCGTTTTAACCTCCAACAAGGACTGGCCGTAGTCAAACTCGATTCAACTAAAGTTGGAGAAACAGACACCCCCAGCCACCTGTGTGCGAAGCACGTCGGTAGAACTAGTCTCATGAACGCGGTCATGTAATGTCGGTCTAGGCCGCTTCATCCAACAATACCACCGAATCAAAGTAAGACGTTGGTGGTAAGTAGTATGACTATTATCGCCCACAACTCTTTGTGTTCTACTCGTGCATATATCATCTACGCATAAACCTGGCTCTGATACCACTGTTGGGGAACATGGTAATAAATAAAATTTCTACGATCACACAAGATCTAACTAGGAGATGCATAGCAACGAGAGGGGAGAGTGTGTCCACGCACCCTCGTAGACCGAAAGCGGAAGAGTTTAGTAACGCGGTTGATGTAGTCGAACATCTTCACGATCCAACCGATCCTAGCACCGAATGTACGGCACCTCTGTGTTCAGCACACGTTCAACACGATGACGTCCCTCGAACTCTTGATCTAGTTGAGGACGAGGGAGAGTTTCGTCAGCACGATGGCATGGCGACGGTGATGATGAAGTTACAGGCGCAGGGCTTCGCCTAAGCACTACGACGGTATGACCGAGGTGGTGAACTATGGAGGGGGGCACCGCACACGACTAAGAGATGTCTGTTGTGCCTTTGGGGTGCCCCCGCCTCCGTATATAAAGGGGGGAGGAGGAGGTGGCCGGCCTAGGGGCGCGTGTAACACCCACAATGCGGCTATATCTCCCACGTGTCGGGGCACGACTTAGAGGCATAGCCGCATGGTAGGTTTGTCACAAGAGGGGTAATCTCACACATCCCATGTACTGAATAAGAAAGGGATAAAGAATTGGCTTACAATCGCCACTTCACACAATACATAAATTATTCATACATCATTCAAAGTACAATCAAAGGTCCGACTACGGAACCAAAATAAAAGAAGACAACCCCAACTGCTAGATCCCCGATCGTCCCAACTGGGCTCCACTACTGATCAAAAGGAAACAAAACAACGAACAAGATCTTCATCGAGCTCCCACTTGAGCTCGGTTGCGTCACCTGCACTGGCATCATCGGCACCTGCAACTGTTTGGAAGTATCTGTGAGTCACGAGGACTCAGCAATCTCACACCCGCGAGATCAAGACTATTTAAGCTTATGGGTAGGAGAAGGTAATGTGGTGGAGCTGCAGCAAGCACTAAGCATATATGGTGGCTAACATACGCAAACAAGAGCGAGAAGAGAAGCAACGCAGTGGTCGAGAAGCTAGAAGTGATCAAGAAGTGATCCTACAACTACTTACGCACAATCATAACACAAGAATCGTGTTCACTTCCCGGACATTGCCGGAAAGAGACCATCATGGCTACACACGCGGTTGATGCATTTTAATTAAGTCAAGTGTCAAGTTCTCTACAACCAGACATTCACAAATTCACATCTGACTCATAACCACGGGCATGACTTTCGAAAGTTTATACCCTGTAGGGGTGTCCCAACTTAGCCCATCACAAGCTCTCATGGTCAACGAAGGATATTCCTTCTCCCGGGAAGACCCGATCAGCCTCGGAATCCCGGTTACAAGACATTTCGACAATGGTAAAACAAGACCAGCAAAGCCGCCCGGATGTTCCGACAAAACCCGATAGGAGCTGCACATATCTCGTTCTCAGGGCACACCGGATTGTCCAAGCTTCCGGTAGGCCAGCCCAGAGTTGCCTCTGGTGGCCACCAGCGACTGACAGGTTGGACCAACACTCAGAGGAGCACTGGCCCGGGGGGTTAAAATAAAGATGACCCTCGGGCTCCGGAAACCCAAGGGAAAAAAGGCTTAGGTTGTTAGGCAAATGTAAAACCAAGGTTGGGCCTTGCTGGAGGAGTTTTATTCAAAGCGAACTGTCAAGGGGTTCCCATAACACCCAATCGTGTAAGGAACACAAAATCAAGGAACATAACACCGGTATGACGGAAACTAGGGCGGCAAGAGTGGAACAAAACACCAGGCATAAGCCCGAGCCTTCCACCCTTTACCAAGTGTATAGACACATTAATTAAATAAGAGATATTGTGATATCCCAACATATCCATGTTCCAACATGGAACAAACTTCACTTCACCTGCAACTAGCAACGCTATAAGAGGGGCTGCGCAAAAGCGGTAACATAGCCAAACAACGGTTTGCTAGGAAGGTGGGTTAGAGGCTTGACATGGCAATATGGGAGGCATGATATAACAAGTGGTAGGTAGCGCGACATAGCGATAGAGTGAACAACTAGCAAGCAAAGATAGAAGTGATTTCGAGGGTATGGTCATCTTGCCAGAGATCTCGCAAGGAAGAAGAACGAGTCCATGAAGAAGACAAACAGACGTAGTCAAATGGATCCTCACAAATGCAATGTTACCAGAATTAACAAGAGGAAGCAACACCGGAAAGAAGCAAACAACATAGTAAACAACCATCACATAAACATGGCATGATGCACAATCAAGTATGATGCATGTTCGGTTTAAAGAGGCATGGCATGGCAAAGTGCACAAGCAAAACTACAAGTTAAATGGAGCTCAATATGCAACGAGTTGCATATTAACGAAACACCACATGACTTATTTAGTTCTCTCTCATCTAGGTACCCATCAATATTAAATGTTCTTAAACATGGCAAGGGGTGAAGCAAATGAAAACTACCTATCTAGGCAAGTTTAAATGAGGCCGGAAATAACAAACAACAATTCCGGAAAATCCTCATATGCAATTTATGGATTTGGTACTGTTCTGCCCTAAACCATATTTTAGAGTTGTTAAACATGCAAGATGAGTGCACCATGTTAAACTAGGCATTTTTCCACCCCATTTACAGATAAAGTTTGTTAGGTTTGGAGCTACAGTTATTTAGTTATGAATTAAATCATTTTAACATGGCATTTAGGAAAATTAATGCAAGCAGCAGTTTAACCATTTTTAACATGGATGAAAGTGGCATATTATGAAACTAGATAAAATTCTAAACATTTTACATATATATTTTGTTTTAATATGATGCACGGCTGGTGAGTTATTAAATGCATGATGTTGGAGGGCTTTACTGGAAAACTGTTTTACTCGGGATAATAGCCAAAACACAGAGAGGAAAAAGGGACATGGGCCGAATCTGGTAGGCCTGGAAGTGCACAGGGATCAGGGAGGCTTCTCACCAGCGTGGCCACTGGGCCAGCGCGAGCTGGGCCTGGCCCGGTCGATGGGGGAGGCAGGCTGGACTGGCCTGGGCCTGATGCGCGCTTGCCACCCAGGAGCACGACGAGGAAGCGCGCGTCCTCTGTTCGAACGAGGACGATGCAGAAACAGGGCAGGGGCGCAGGGACTTGGCGCTCGAGACGGACAGGAGGGCGCCGTCCTTGTAAGGAACCATTAAAGACGATGGCGACAGGGACTGCGGCAGGCAACGATGCAGCTTTGGTGTCGGAGCTCGTCGCGGAGGGGCGGCGCGGTGGTTCATGGTGGTCAACACGCAAGAGCGGGACGAGGCATGTCCCTCATCTCCTGGACGAAGCAGAGGAGGAGGCGCGGATGGAACGATGCTAGTCGAGGCGGAGGAGGCTCTCGAGAAGGCGCGGGGCGACGAGGAGGAGGCCGCAGGTGAGGGAGGCGCTCGACAAGAGGCGAGGCAGGAGAACTTGGCGCGGCAGTGGCGAAGGCGAGGGCGACCAGATCCCGGGGCGAAGGAAGCAGTCGAGGACGACAGCCTCAGGTAAGGGGAGCTCAGGCGCAGGGGATGGGATACTGATGCCTTGGGAGCTCGCAGAATCGAAGGTCATCGGGCGTTGGAGTTGTCGCGGGCTCGAGGAAGCAGCAGAGGAGGCAAACAACGACGGGCTTGGCCGGCACGAGGCTGAAGATGGTGGGGCATGACGCTGGTGACCTGCTGGTACGTCTCCGGCAACGAGCTGCCGGTGATGGCGCGAGGTGGTTGAGGAGGACGGCGTTGAGGAAGAGCTCGAAGGTCGTCCATGGCGTCGGGTGCTCTCCTGATCGTTCCTGGTACAGAGACGGAGAGGGAGTGAGAGAGGAGGAGGAGAAGGAAACGGGAAGGAGGAAGGGTAGGGCGACGAGGATGGCCTGGTGGCTTCTGCTGCTGGCGGGGAAGCACCGGCGAGGAGGAGGTGCTCGGGCAGCGGCTTGGGGTCGAGCTCCTCTCGATCTAGATCGAGGAGGGAGCGGGAGGCAGGGAGCTGCGGGAGGCTCGGGTGCTGCTGATGTTCGCCGGCAATGACTGGATCAGGATGGGGCTTGCTTTGGCGAGATGCGTGCAGAGGAGGCGGGGGTCGAGAGGCGCGGAAAGTGACGAGGCGGCGGCAGCTCTCTCGATCCCTTCGGGGATCAAAGCAGGAGGAGGGGGCTCACTGGTTGGTCCGGGATGGATCCCGAGGAACCAGGTGGAGTGGCGGCGGAGAGGAGGTATGGATGGGACATCCATCCTAGATTCTAGGGTTGGACTGCTATATATACTAGATGGTAGGTAGGAGGGAGTTTGGGGCAATCTAAACCCTCCGATCGTAATCGGGCGGCGGAGAAATAAATAGAAGGGGGTCTAAAAATAAGAAAACAGAGACGTTTTATAGATGTTAGGGGATGATCTGAATCCAACGGTGACGACTGCCCGGGTCGGGTCCGGGACAGCTTTCGGACGCGCACACGAGGAGGGCTGTGGGCTGACGAGAGAGGTTAGGTTGGCCTGGCGGTGAGTGGTGGTGGGCTGTGCAGAAAGCCTTGGGCTGAGAGAAGAGAATAAAGAGACCCGGCGACTGTTTCCGGAGACCGAAAACGTCCGACGTTTGACTGGCTACTATTGCCACTATATTTAACCGTTGGGGCGTCAAACGGACTCCGAATGTGATGAAACTTGGCAGACAACCTACAAACAACATAACAACACCGCATGCCAACTTTCAACCCATTCCGAGAACATTTTCCAGCCACTTATAAAATAATATTTCGGACATGCTGCGGGCGCGTCAAGTGTGTATGGGCTCAGAACGGACAACGGAAGGAACGGGGAGACCGGGATGGATGCAAGTTTTGAAAAACATGACGATGCAATGCACATGATGATATGGCAATATGCAACATGCAAAAAAAGACAAGGCAACAACAGCGAATAACTGGAAGACACCTAGCGCAACAGTCTCTGGGCGTTAAAACACTCCACCACTACAAGAGGATCTCGTCCCGAGATCTAGGGATGGGACCGGAGAGAAACGGAAGAGGAATGGAAGAGGAAAAACTAAGTTGCTTCTTTGACGAACGAGTGATACCAAATAACCTTGCGAGGTTGAACAAATTAAAAGAAAGAATACAACGAAGATGAACAAAGTTGAAAACACTCCGTTAGAAAAGAGGAACAAGGAACATTACGAGAACCTTGTAGGTTGAAAGACATAAGAAAAATGTTACAAAGGACAAGAAGTACATGCAATCACTCCGGATGAAATGAGATTTACAAGGAACGATAAAGATCAATTACGACAAGACTCCGGTTGGAAATGGAAGGCAATAATATGAACTTGGCAAAATGAAAGCACTTGGATGAGAGTCCAGTTAGAAGAGGAATGATAGACACAACACTCCGGTTAAAACAAGATAGAGAAGGAATAAGAATGATATAATTTGGACAGCACTCCGACTGTAAATGAAAGGAATTGAATATGAACTTGACAAAACAAGATGATGGGTCGAAGAGAGCAACATCACAATGCCTCCGGAACAAATGTAAGAATGGAATCAAAGGAACGAAGGAGAAAACAACATCTTCTACCTCAAATGAGCTTGAAAAGGCATCTTTAGGAGAAGGGTCGAACGGAGTTGTTGGAAAACCAACAACGAAAAGAGTAAGTGTGTTGTGGGTTATGGAAAACATCTCGAAATTTGAGGTAAAATTCTGCCACTAACGGAAACAACAGATTGGATAGATATCAATAAGGAGACGAGAAACTTATTTCACCAGAAGGATAAATGAAGAACTTGGGTCATTTATAAGCACCACAAATAGCAACAATCCTTAGGGAAAGCTTTAGGTGAGATATAACCCAAGATAACTTCAACAAAGAGATTTATGGATTGCAAAGGATCTCACTAACGAATTGAAAATGATGGGTTTAAAATATCTCATTCTTAACAACTGTTGAATCATGACATACGAAGGGAAATTGTCAAGAGTGGCATAACACCACCTCAAAAGATAAGATAGGAAGAACTGCACTTCAGAATGCAAGATGATGAATGCTTGAACTCCTCAAAACAAGACATGTGTTGAGCACCATGTTTATTTGAGAGTATAGCTTGGCGGACCATAACTTCAAGAGAAATCTTGAAGAACAATAGAAGAATGCAAAGAATCCTTGACGAACTACCATGTAGAGCCTCCATGAAGAACTCCGGTAATAAAATAAATGGTAGGAAGGAAGAGAAATTGAAAAACACAAGGTGAAGCCTTGCAATGATTTAGATGGATCTTTGTGATGATATAATTGAGAGAGATTGGAACTTCGGAAAAGAAAAGATGAAACAATTGAAACCGAGAATTTATTCATCATGAACAAACTCTGAAAGAATGAATCCATCGTTTGGATGAAGCAAGAATAAGAATTATGTTGTGTGTATCCTTCACCAATTTAAATTGATGACAACTAACGGATTTGGCATACTACTTATTCTTGTAGAAAGGATTAAGATAGATATTGCAAAAACTTGGGAAGGTCTTCAATGAACCACCGGTAGGATTTGGAAAGAATTAATGAATTGATATGATAACGAAGGAAGATAAATCTTGAACGAACCACCATAAGAATTGAAAATGAAAGTAGCAAAGGCACAATTCACCGGGAAGAATTGGAAAACGAAAGATGATACTTGAGGGAATTTAGATACATGAGAACGAAGAGATCGCAGACTAATTAAAGAATGCTTGAATGATGCACCGGTAAGATTTGGAGAATGAGAGCAGAAAGCTGAAATGAATAATTCTAAGATGATGGGCTCCGGAGAATCAAAATGAAAAGACTCCTGAATTGCTCCGGATGGGTGAAAAGAATTCTCAGAATTGCAAACAATTATGAGAGGATGGCAATATGCTATCACCACCATTCTTCGGGAGAACGGACAAGATTTAGAGGAAACCCTTCTTCGGTCTTCACAAACCCGAGAATGACGACGAGAAACAACACCATGAATTGTTGAGACACTCCGGAATAATGACGAATATGAAGGTTGAATCAAAAATGAAAAGATTTTGAAAGATCTTGGAGAAAGACATTTGACTGATGACAATTCATCCTTACGTCAAACTTTGAAACGAATTTGAAAATAACTCTGGAAAATTAGAAGAGTCAGGTAAGATCCTAGAAAAAAACATGTGGGTTAGGGCCCACTCAAAAGATACACCATTGAACGATTTAAAAGATAGATTGTGCCGATTGAATTAAATGACTCAAAAGAGATAACATCCTCAAAAGAACTTGAACGGATGCAGAGTGGAAACACGAATCTTCGATATATCTTCAGCACTCTAGAACAATTGAATAGCGAGAAGTGGATGATTAAGAGGTGCACCGATATGAGAAAACATTTGAAACGAGGAAAGGATATGATCGACAATGCTTGACTTGAATCCACCGGAGAAAAAAGAGTACGAATAATGATGAACTTGAGGCTCCGTTAGTATCTTCCTGAGAATCACCGGATAAGAACATTGACGGAAAAGAATGGAGAGGCTTCCCATCAATAAGATGGATACTTGATTAAGAAATCTAAGTCCTTGAAAAAAAAGGGGGGGGGGGGGGGAAAAACAAAGACAACTTGGCATGGATGAAACAAACACCGTTAAGAAGACTTAGAATTGATCTTGCGAATGTAGAAATGATCGGATCCACTTGAAGAGAAGCATCCCGGTAGGAAATAGAATTGACATGACAATCTCGATAATCATGAAGGATTAGCACTCCCATAGAAATATGAGAACATCATTTAGGAAAAAGGTATGGATTCAACATTTGACATCGAAGCAACTCGAATACCACAAATAAAAGAAAACAAAGGATTGGCTTGCAGAATAAGACGGAAACAAACATATAATAGATCCCATATCGTATCATGTGTCTGTTGGAAATATATCCTACGTGATACTTGAATTCCCACTTATAAACTCCCCAAACTTTCTGGTTATGCAATCAGGTGTTGGGGATACAAGGGAAGCATAATATCTCACCCAAACTAACAATCCCTACATCCAGCTGTATCCATCCTTCAACACATAACCAAGAAACCTTCGGAAATCATGTACCTCAACCTTCGAAAAGCATCCGTTATACGAGTTATGGCAATACTCCCGAACTCCCGCCCCAGTACTGGGTGGCGTCGAGGTTATCTCACCAACAACTGCATAAAAGAGATTTTTGATGTCGGCGAACTCAGGTATTCCAGAACTGCAATGATAAAATTGTGACGACAACACCTCGGAGCTCAACTCCCCGGACACTGCCACAACCCCTAAATGTCAGGAGGCACCAAGAACAATGTTCTCGTCACAAGACTATCAGAATGATTCCAAGATACCCGCGTGATCCTAAAAAAATCGTGAAATTTGAGGAGAGAAAAGTTAAAACTTCTATGTCAGGAGGCCTCACCAGAGCGACGAAGGGACCGAGGAGTAAAAAGAATCCTACTCTCCGATATATATAATCCTAAGACTCAAAACATTTTGTTCTAGACTCAACAACGTCAGCGATTCAATCAAGCAGGGGGCTCCTAAGTCGGGGATAGCTCTGATACCAACTTGTAACAACCACAATGCGGCTATATCTCCCACGTGTCGGGGCACGACTTAGAGGCATAGCCGCATGGTAGGTTTGTCGCAAGAGGGGTAATCTTCACACATCCCATGTATTGAATAAGAAAGGGATAAAGAATTGGCTTACAATCGCCACTTCACACAATACATAAATAATTTATACATCATTCAAAGTACAATCAAAGGTCCGACTACGGAACCAAAATAAAAGAAGACAACCCCAAATGCTAGATCCCCGATCGTCCCAACTGGGCTCCACTACTAATCAAAAGGAAACAAAACAAAAAATGAACAAGATCTTCATCGAGCTCCCACTTGAGCTCGGTTGCGTCACCTGCATTGGCATCATTGGCACCTGCAACTGTTTGGAAGTATCTATGAGTCACGAGGACTCAGCAATCTCACACCCGCGAGATCAAGACTATTTAAGCTTATGGGTAGGAGAAGGTAATGTGGTGGAGCTGCAGCAAGCACTAAGCATATATGGTGGCTAACGTACGCAAATAAGAGCGAGAAGAGAAGCAACGCAGCGGTCGAGAAACTAGAAGTGGTCAAGAAGTGATCCTGCAACTACTTACGCACAATCATAACACAAGAACCGTGTTCACTTCCCGGACACTGCCGGAAAGAGACCATCACGGCTACACACACGGTTGATGCATTTTAATTGAGTCAAGTGTCAAGTTCTCTACAACCGGACATTCACAAATTCACATCTGCTGCATAACCGCAGGCATGGCTTTCGAAAGTTTATACCCTGCAGGGGTGTCCCAACTTAGCCCATCACAAGCTCTCACGGTCAACGAAGGATATTCCTTCTCCCGGGAAGACCCGATCAGCCTCGGAATCCTGGTTACAAGACATTTCGACAATGGTAAAACAAGACCAGCAAAGCCGCCCAGATGTGCCGACAAATCCCGATAGGAGCTGCACATATCTCATTCTCAGGGCACACCGGATTGTCCTAGCTTCCGGTAGGCCAGCCCAGAGTTGCCCCTGGTGGCCACCGGCGACTGACAGGTTGGACCAACACTCAGAGGAGCACTGGCCCGGGGGGTTAAAATAAAGATGACCCTCGGGCTCCGGAAACCCAAGGGAAAAAAGGCTTACGTTGTTAGGCAAATGTAAAACCAAGGTTGGGCCTTGCTGGAGGAGTTTTATTCAAAGCAAACTGTCAAGGGGTTCCCATAACACCCAACCGTGTAAGGAACGCAAAATCAAGGAACATAACACCGGTATGACGGAAACTAGGGCGACAAGAGTGGAACAAAACACCGGGCATAAGGCCGAGCCTTCCACCCTTTACCAAGTGTATAGATGCATTAATTAAATAAGAGATATTGTGATATCCCAACCTATCCATGTTCCAACATGGAACAAACTTCACTTCACCTACAACTAGCAACGCTATAAGAGGGGCTGAGCAAAAGCGGTAACATAGACAAACAACGGTTTGCTAGGAAGGTGGGTTAGAGGCTTGACATGGCAATATGGGAGGCATGATATAACAAGTGGTAGGTAGCACGACATAGCGATAGAGCGGACAACTAGCAAGCAAAGATAGAAGTGATTTCGAGGGTATGGTCATCTTGCCAGAGATCTCGCGAGGAAGAAGAACGAGTCCATGAAGAAGAAAAACGGACGTAGTCGAACGGATCCTCACAAACGCAACGTTACCGGAACTAACAAGAGGAAGCAACACCGGAAAGAAGCAAACAACATAGTAAACAACCATCACATAAACATGGCATGATGCACAATCAAGTATGATGCAGGTCCGATTTAAAGAGGCATGGCATGGCAAAGTGCACAAGCAAAACTACAAGTTAAATGGAGCTCAATATGCAACGAGTTGCATATTAACGAAACACCACATGACTTATTTAATTCTCTCTCGTCTAGGTACCCATCAATATTAAATGTTCTTAAACATGGCAAGGGGTGAAGCAAATGAAAACTACCTATCTAGGCAAGTTTAAATGAGGCCGGAAATAACAAACAACAATTCCGGAAAATCCTCATATGCAATTTATGGATTTGGTACTGTTCTGCCCTAAACCATATTTTAGAGTTGTTAAACATGCAAGATGAGTGCACCATGTTAAACTAGGCATTTTTCCACCCCATTTACATATAAAGTTTGTTAGATTAGGAGATACGGTTATTTAGTTACGAATTAAATCATTTTAACATGGCATTTAAGCAAATTAATGCAAACAACAGTTTAACCATTTTTAACATGGATGAAAGTGGCATATTATGAAACTAGATAAAATTCTGAACATTTTACATATATAATTTGTTTTAATATGATGCATGGTTGTGAGTTATTAGACGCATGATGTTGGAGGGATTTTCTGGAAAACTGTTTTACTCTGGATAATAGCCAAAACACAGAGAGGAAAAAAGGACATGGGCCGAATCTGGCAGCCCGGAAGTGCACAGGGATTAGGGCGGCTTCTCACCAGCATGGCCACTGGACCGGCGTGAGCTGGGCCTAGCCCAGTCGATGGGGGAGGCAGGCTGGACTAGCCTGGGCTTGATGCGCGCTTGCAGCCCAGGCGCACGACGAGGAAGCGCTCGTCCTCTGTTCGAACAAGGACGAGGCAGAAACAGGGCAGGGGCGCAGGAACTTGGGGCTCGAGACAGATAGGAGGGCACTGTCCTCTTCAGGAACCATTGAAGACGACGGCGACAGGGACTGCGGCAGGCGACGGCGCAGCTTGGGCGGCGGAGCTCGTCGCGGAGGGGCGGCGCGGCAGTTCGTGGTGGTCAACGCATAGGAGCAGGACGAGGCGCGTCCCTCGTCTCCTGGACGAAGCAGAGAAGGAGGCGCGGATGGAACGATGCTAGTCGAGGCGGAGGAGGCTCTCGGGAAGGCGTGGGGCGACGAGGAGGAGGCCGCGGGTGAGGGAGGCACTCGACAGGAGAACTTGGCGCGGCAGCGGCGAAGGCGAGGGCGACCAGATCCTGGGGCGAAGGAAGCAGACTGGCGACGGGGCACGGCACCGAGGGACTTGGCACGGTCGAGGACGACGACCTTAGGTAAGGGGAGGTCGAGCGCAGGGGACGGGAGACTAATGCCTTCGGAGCTCACTGAATCGAAGGTCATCGGGCGCTGGAGTTGCTGCGGGCTCGAGGAAGTAGCAGAGGAGGCAAACAGCGACGGGCTTGGCCGGCACGAGCCTGGAGATGGTAGGGCGCGACGCTGGTGACCTGCTGGTGGGTCTCCGGCAATGAGCTGCCGGTGATGGCGCGAGGTGGTTGAGGAGGACGGCGTTGAGGAAGAGCTCGAAGGTCGTCCATGGCGTCGGGTGCTCTCCTGATCGTTCCTGGTACAGAGACAGAGAGGGAGTAAGAGAGAGGAGGAGAAGGAAACGGGAAGGAGGAAGGGTAGGGCGACGGGGATGGCCTGGTGGCTGCTGCTGGCGGGGAAGCACCGGCAAGGAGGAGGTGCGCGGGCGGCAGCTTGGGGTCGAGCTCCTCTCGATCTAGATTGAGGAGGAAGCGGGAGGCTCAGGTGCTGCTGATGTTCACCGGCAACGGCTGGCTCGGGATGGGGCTTGCTCCGGCGAGATGCGTGCAGAGGAGGCGGGGGTCGAGAGGTGCGGGAGGTGACGAGGCGACGGCAACTCTCTTGATCCCTTCAGGGATCAAAGCAGGAGGAGGGGGGCTCATTGGTTGGTTCGGGATGGATCCCGAGGAACCAGGTGGAGTGGCGGCGGGGAGGAGGTATGGATGGGACAACCATCCTAGATTCTAGGGTTGGACTGCTATATATACTAGATGGTAGGTAGGAGGGAGTTTGTGGCAATCTAAACCCTTCGATCGTAATCGAGAGGCGGAGAAATAAATAGAAGGGAGTCTAAATAAGAAACAGAGACGTTTTATAGATGTTAGGGGATGATCTGAATCCAACGGTGATGACTGCCCGGGTCGGGTCCGGGACAGCTTTCGGACGCGCGCGCGAGGAGGGCCGCAGGCTGACGAGAGAGGTTAGGTTGGCCCGGCGGTTAGTGGTAGTGGGCTGTGAAGAAAGCCTTGGGCTGAGAGAAGAGAAGAGAGAGACCCGGCGACTATTTCCGGAGACCAAAAACGTCCGACGTTTGACCGGCTACTATTGTCGTTATATTTAACCGTTGGGGCGTCAAACTGACTCCGAATGCGATGAAACTTGGCAGACGACCTACTAACAACATAACAACACTGCATGCCAACTTTCAACCGATTCCGAGAACATTTTCCGGCCACTTATAAAATAATATTTCGGACATGTCGCGGACGCGTGCAAGTGTGTATGGGCTCAGAACGGACAACGAAAGGAACGGGGAGACCGGGACGGATGCAAGTTTTGAAAAACATGACGATTGTAGCGACTAGACCTCAAACGGTCCAATCTCCATGCTCCGGTGTCATCCCTGGATCAGTAATGCTGACACCACACAATACTTGAAGGATTTATAACAGAGTAGCAATCACACACTTATTACATCGAGTGTCTCAAAAGAGAACTTATTACAATAAATATGGCTTAAGGCCATCTAATAACAATAACAGCGGAAGGCTTGGAAGATAAGTGAGTCCATCAACTCCAACGGCATCACTGAGTATAGAACCACGACCTAAGGCACCTTAATCGTCGTCTGAAAAGTCTGCAACATTAACGTTGTAGCCCGAAACGGGTCAGCACATGGAATATGCTGGCAATGTAACACATAGGGAGTAATGGAATGAAATAAGCTATTCTATATGCATATATGGCTGGTGGAAAGCTCTATGGTTACAGTTTTGCGTAAAGCCAATTTTTCCCTACTACAAAGGAATAAATTTTATTTAACTATCATGGTAGTTGTTAAACATTGAGAATGGTTGACAGCATTCTCAATCCCAATTAAACATCATCATTAAAAACCCAATAATTAACTTTAGAGTAACATGATGAGATTCACATGATAATCCAGGTACTAGATACTCAAGATGTCCATAACCAGGGACACGGCTAATCATGATTAGTTTATACACTCTGCAGAGGTTTGCGCACTTTTCCCCACAAGACTCGATCTCCTCCGTTGGTTTTCTCGCACTGCATGGTGTTTGAGAAACGGATGACCGAGACATAGTCTTTCAGAAGTGCTAGCACCTTACGAACAGGTAGACCGTACCAACCTACATCCCCTACATCTGCTAGTCTACCACTGTAAGAGTTCACACGACTTAGTCAACTATGCTAGAGCCCATAGTAGCTTGTGGCTGCACACAGAAGTTTCTAGAATGAATAATCTCATGATCCCTTTGAGCCTTGGTGGCGGTCCAAAAGAAAACAGGCAATCGCTGGAATACCCAAGTGCCTCAATCCACCCAGATGTATGTTTAGGTTGCCACCTTAAATAAACCATTAATTAACAAAGCTCACATCTGTCATGGATACACTCACCCAATCCACGTCTACTAGCATAGCATAGCAATAATAAGCAAACGTAGAGTAACTCCCAAAGGTTTGATAATAAACAGGTAATAGGTTCTACCTCAACTACTCCCCAAACCCACAATTTAATTAGATCCTAATCATGCAATGTGTGAGGATTGATCTAATGCAATAAAACTGGGTAGTAGGAGGTATGATCAAAGTGTTACTTGCCTTGATGATGATCTGGGAAACCTAGCGATTCGAAGTAGCAAGCGGCGCACTCCGGGTACTCTATCGCAAACAAACAAGCATACAATAAGTACTCAACTAATGCACAGGTAAAACTCGAACAAGAGATCTAACCAGAAAGTTCAACTTAAGAACTCCGGTTGGCAAAAAGAATCAAAACGAACGAAGCAACGAAAGACAAACGGAAAAAGAAACAAGCTTCGTTTACTATTCTGGATCTAAGGCAATTTTTATATGGCAAAAACTAGTTTGAGTTGGTTAAACGGAAAGAGGGTTTTGAGACGAAACTCCAGGCGCTTGAATCGCCTGATTCCGATAAACGAGCGAAAAGATAAACTAGAACGAACATCGGATCAGAGATCGCGATCAGAAAAATCGTGGATTTAATCCGAGAAAAAGAAAAACGATGAACAGTTAAGGAACGAACGTTCGTTAACAGAAACTAAACAAAAAACGCGTTCGTTAAAACGAACGGATGAACGGGCGCTCGCTAAATAAATAAACCGAAAAAAACGATCTATTTACTTAAAAAACGGAAACTAGGGTTTAAAAAACGAATCGGTTTTTTCTCAAAAACCGGCCGGCGGCTACCTCGGCGGTGGCGGCGGCTCTCCAGCGGGGCTCCGGCAGGGCGGCGGGTGGCGCGAGGCGGCGGGGCGGCGGCTCCGGGCGGCGCGGGGCGCGGCAAGCGGCGCAGCGGCGGCGGCGGCGGCGCAGGCGGCGGGGCGGCGGTGTGGGGTTGCAGGGGGTGGCGGCGGTTATAAAGGGGGCGGGGGAGGTCGACTTGGGGGAGGGGTCAGCCTCGGGAGGCGTGTCCTCCCCGGACACGGCGGCGGCGGCGATCGGGACTCCGGTCCCGATCCGGCTGGACGCGGCGGCGGCTGGCTGGGCCGGCCTGCTCAGCTGGGCCCTTAGCCCAGTCGGGCGCGGGTTTTTTTTAAACAATTTCGCTGCGCCTAAAAAAATCTAGAAAAATAAATAAAAATCTAAAAAAATGCCAAAACAAATTTTCTCCGTCTAAATAAAATATTTAGAACAGGATGAACATTTTTTTGGCTCTAAATGCAATTTTTGAAAACGTGCAATTTTTCCTAAATTCAAATAAAATAGCAAATGAAACCAAAATAAAATCTTATTTGATTTTTTTATTAAATCCTCAACATTTCTTTATTTTGGGAAAGTCATTTTATTCCCTCTCTCATATTTTGATAATAGAAATAATTGAAGGTAAAATAAATAAAATCAAATGATCCCTATTTCAAAATTTGAGAAAACTCAAATATGAAAATAACAAAATCCCCAACTCTCTCCGAGGGTCCTTGAGTTGCGTAGAATTTCTAGGATCAACCAGAAAAGCAATAAAATATGATATGCAATGATGATCTAATGTATAACATTCCAAATTGAAAATTTGGGATGTTACAAACCTACCCCCCCCCTTAAGATGAATCTCGCCCTCGAGATTCGGGTTGGCTAGAAAATAGGTGAGGGTGGTCCTTCAGCAATTCTTCCTCTCACTCCCAGGTAGCTTCATCCTCCGTGTAGTGGCTCCACTAAACTTTGCAAAACTTGATAACCTTGCTGCGGGTGACTCGACCGGCATACTCTAGAATCTTGATTGGTTTCTCCTCATTGGTCAAATCACTGTCCAACTGAATTGCTTCCAGCGGCACTGTATCTCTCAGCGGTATATCAGCCATCTCTGCGTGGCACTTCTTCAACTGGGAAACGTGGAACACGTCGTGAACTCCTGACAATCCTTCGGGCAATTCCAACTTATAGGCTACCTCTCCCATTCGCTCCAAAACATTGTATGGTCCTACAAAATGTGGCGCTAACTTTCCCTTAACTCCAAAGCGCTTAACTCCTCGAAGTGGTGATACTCGAAGATAAACTCGGTCTTCGACTTCGTAAACTGTCTCCTTGCGTTTAGAATCTGCGTAGCTCTTCTGCCTGGACTGGGCTACCTTGAGCCTGTCGCGAATCAATTTCACTTTCTGTTCAGACTCCTTAATCAGATCCGGTCCAAACAACTGGCGGTCTCCAACTTCATCCCAAGACAATGGGGTCCTGCGCCTCCTTCCGTACAAGGCTTCGAAAGGGGCCATCTTCAAACTGGATTGATAACTGTTGTTGCAAGAGAACTCTGCATATGGCAAATTCTCGTCCCAACTAGATCCGTAATCTAGCACACAAGCTCTCAGCATATCCTCCAAAATCTGATTGACTCTCTCGGCCTGTCCATCTGTCTGCGGATGGAAAACTGTACTAAACTCTAGTCTGGTATCCAAAGTTTCATGCAACTGATTCCAGAACTTTGAGGTAAATTGGGTTCCTCTATCTGATACAATGCTCTTTGGAACTCCATGCAAACATACGATTCTGGTCATGTATATCTTTGCCAACTTTGCACTGGTATAGGTAGTCTTCACTGGAATGAAATGGGCTACCTTTGTCAAACGATCGACTACAACCCATATTGAGTCATAGCCTAAACAAGTTCTGGGTAAACCCGTAATAAAATCCATGCCTAACTTATCCCACTTCCGTTCGGGTATCGGCAATGGCTGTAGCAATCTTGCTGGCTTCTGATGCTCTGCCTTTACTCTCTGACATACATCACAAACTACTACATACTCCGCAATATCCTTCTTCATTCCGGTCCACCAGAAAGTATCCTTCAAATCCAAATACATCTTGGTATTTCCTGGGTGAATCGAATATGGTGAATCATGTGCCTCTTGCAGAATTAACTTCCTGATCTCTGAATCATTAGGCACATAAACACGGTCTTCAAACCATAGGGTATCATGCTCATCTTCACGAAATCCCTTAGCTTTTCCTTTGCTTATTTTCTCCTTTATAGAGGCAATCTCCTTGTCAGTCCTTTGAGCTTCTCTGATCTTATCCATCAAAGTAGACTGAATCTCCAATGCTGCTACGTAGCCTCTCGAAACTATCTCCAAATATAGCTCACGAAGATTTTCAGCTAACTCCCTTGGTAAATCTCTCGTCATTAAGGTGTTGACATGGCTTTTACGGCTCAACGCGTCAGCTACTACGTTAGCCTTTCCGGGTTGATAATGTAATCTCATATCATAATCCTTAATGAGCTCCAACCATCTTCTTTGCCTGAGATTCAACTCCTTCTGCGTGAAAATATACTTCAAACTCTTGTGATCTGTGTACACCTCATAATGATTTCCAATGAGAAAGTGTTTCCAGGTTTTCAATGCATGCACTACGGCTGCTAACTCCAAATCATGCGTAGCATAATTCAACTCATGAGGCTTAAGCTGTCGTGAGGCATAGGAAACAACTCTTCCTTCCTGCATAAGCACTGCTCCAAGTCCTCGATGTGAAGCGTCGCAATACACCTCATAATCCTTGGTCTGATCTGGCAAAATCAACACAGGTGATGTAACCAAACGTTTCTTCAATTCCTGGAAACTGGCCTCGCATTCTTCAGTCCATATGAACTTGGTATCCTTTTTCAACAACTCCGTCATAGGCTTCGCAATCTTTGAGAAATTCTCAATGAATCTCAGGTAATATCCTGCGAGTCCAAGAAAACTCCGGATCTCTCCAACTGTTGTTGGCGCTTCCCAATTGGTCACGGTATCAACTTTAGTGGGATCTACTGCTATACCTTCTCCGGATATAACGTGTCCGAGAAATCCAACTTCCTTCAATCAAAACTCACATTTGCTAAACTTGGCATATAATTGATGTTCTCTGAGTTTACCAAGCACCGAACGCAAATGCTCCTTATGCTCCTCTTCATTCTTCAAGTAAACCAGGATATCATCAATGAACACTACCACGAATTTATCCAGAAACTCCATAAACACCTTGTTCATCATGTTCATGAAATATGCTGGTGCGTTAGTCAGACCAAATGACATAACGGTATACTCGTACAGCCCATACCTGGTGGTAAAAGCTGTCTTAGGTATAACTTGTCCTCCAATCTTCAACTGGTGGTATCCTGATCACAAATCAATCTTGGAAAATACCTTAGCTACTTGCAATCGATCAAACAGATCATTGATCATTGGTAGTGGGTACTTGTTCTTGATGGTTACTTCATTCAATCCTCGATAATCAACAACCATCCTTAATGATCTATCCTTCTTTTCTACTAGAAGTACTGGCGATCCCCAAGGTGAAGAACTTGGGCGAATATAACCCTTATCCAGTAACTCCTTAATCTGATTCTTAATCTCCACCAAATCCTTTGCGGGCATCCTATATGGTCTCTTTGATATTGGTCCTGTGCCTGGCAAAAGTTCAATCAAAAACTCAATATCTCTATCCGGTGGCATGCCTGGCAATTCCTCTAGAAATACATCAGGGAAATCCTTCACTATTGGTACTTCCTCCTGCACAACTCCTGTTAGGCAATTTACTTGAGTCCTTTTGGCACATGCCGTGATACATACTTGATCCTTCTTCCTTCTGGGGTGGTAAGCAAAATTGACTAACTGGCACATTCAATATTCCCTTCATACTTTGACAACCAATCCATGCCTAATATCACATCCAATCCTTGAGATTCCAACACTATTAGGTCTGAGGGAAATACATAGTTACCAATCCTTAATGGTAACCGATCACACCATAGGCTAGCCATATACTCTGCTCCAGGCGAGGTTACTAACATGGGTGACCTAAGGGCTTGGGTTGGCAATTTATACTTATCCACAAATCTCCTTGATATGTATGAATGCGATGCACCAGTATCAAAAAGAACGAGTGCAGTAAATGACTTAACCAAAAACTTACCGATTACTGCATCCGGCTGCTCTTCAACCTCCTCCACGTTAACGTGGTTCACCTGTCCCCTGTTGAAAGGGTTCGGCTTCTTCCCAGAGCTTCCATTGCCATTTCCATTCTGTGATTCAGGACATTCGTTGGCATAATGTCCGGTCTTCTGGCACTTAAAACAAGTGACTTGGCTCAGGTCTTTCTTGGCTGGGGTTGATGGGTTGGTGCGGTTCTGGCCGTTGCTTCCTCCATTCCCATTCCAGTCTTGGGGCCATTGTGATTGTGCGAGCTACCTCCTCCATGGGTATGCTGGAAATGTCCTCCCGGTCTAGGGGTAAAACGTGGCTTCTGCTGAGCTCCTGAAGTGTGCTTCCCTTGTCCATACTTCCTCTTGCGGTTCTCGATCTGCTGCTGCTTCCCTTCAATCGTGAGAGCACGATCTACCAACTCTTGGTAGTTATTGAAGGTTGCTACCATCAACTGCATGCTCAACTCATCATTCAGTCCTTCCAGAAACTTCTCCTGCTTAGCTGCATCCGTAGCAACGTCATCTGGGGCATAATGTGCTAGCTTACTAAAGTCCTCCACATACTGGCCAACTGTCCGTCCTCCTTGGCGCAAGTTGCGAAACTCTCGCTTCTTCATGGCCATAGCTCCTGCTGAAACATGGGTAGTACGAAAAGCTTGCTGAAACTGGTCCCACGTGACAATGTTGACAGGGAAAGTGGTTGTGAAATTCTCCCACCATGATGTTGCGGGTCCTTCCAGCTGATGTGCGGCGAACTTCACTTTTTCCGCATCTGTGCATCCTGCCGTGGTCAACTCTCTTGCTGTTTTGCGGAGCCAATCATCTGCTACTATCGGCTCGGTGCTACTAGAAAACACCGGCGGATTCAGCCTAAGAAAACGGGCTAAGTGATCAACAGGTGGTGGTGGTGGTGGGTTGTTGTTGTTGTTCCCCTGATTCTGATTTTGGACTAGTAACTGCATCAATGTGTTCTGCTGCTGGATCAACTGAGTGAGCTCCGGTGGGAAGGTAAATCCGGGGTCATGTCTCGGAGGCATCTGAAGGTTTAGAAAAGATGAGATTTAAGAATAAAGGGGGTCTAAAGAGAAAACACTACCCATATGCACATGAGGCAAAAGCAAACAATTCACTTCATTCAATCAATCAAACAAGGGCATACAATCGATCTAACTATCGCAAAAGTGCTCGGACTACTATATTTACATGGTGGACTACTACTACTGTTGGGGTGGTCTACTAGAAATACTCTTCGGTTGCAGACTCCATGATATCTGCTCCAGCTTCATCAACATAGTCATCATCGCTATCATCTGGATCCGAGTCAGTGTCGTCGATGATGATGTAGTCTTCCGGGCGAATCTCCTTGGGTTCTTCGTCTTCTTCTACTGGTGTAGGGTCTCCCATGAATATTCCAATCTTCTTGATCAGATCGTCATTCTTTTCCACTAATACTTCGATTTCCTCTTCATAATCTTCACATGTAACCTTGAGTTCTTCCTCCAGTTCCTTGATTCATGTCCTCGCCTTCTTTAGATCTATCATGTCTGCGCACATCTGGTTCTCCTGACGTCGAATGTGCTGGTTTAACTCCTGGATAAAAGCTGCAATTGATCTATCCTTCCTGGTGCTGATCATCTCCCAGTGCTCATCTCGGCGCCCACAAATCTGGTAGATAGTATCCTTGAGATCATTGCGGTAAACTTCTCCAATGCGTCCCATGGCGATGTGAGCTGCCATGCTCTTTCCTAGACTCCAAGTTGATGCATCAAAAGAAAACTCTATGGGCTCAATGACTGGCATGAACGTCCTTCCTGGAACTTGAACTTGAATCATCCAGCGCTCTTCTTCAGGTAATGTGGCGTTGTAGGTTCCGGTGAAGCTTGGTACTCCTATGTTCAGGTATCTAGTGACTTCCTTCAAGTGACGTACAAAGGGTGTATCTTCATCCGGTTGTATGAACTTGTTCCTTGCATCCGCCATCCTAAAAGAGTAGAAAAGATGAAAGGTCAGAAGGAGAAGAGTAAGTAGTGATCTAGGGCTTTAGCTTAGTGGTCGTGTCCTACAGTCAGCGTGTGCTCTGATACCATCTTGTAGCGACCAGACCTCAAACGGTCCAATCTCTGTGCTCCGGTGTCATCCCTAGATCAGTAATGCTGACACCACACGGTACTTGAAGGATTTATAACAGAGTAGCAATCACACACTTATTACATCGAGTGTCTCAAAAGAGAACTTATTACAATAAATATGGCTTTGTTGGGGATCGTAGCAGAAATTCAAAATTTTCTACGCATCACCAAGATCAATCTATGGAGTAATCTAGAAATGAGGGGAAGGAGAGTGCATCTACATACCCTTGTAGATCGCTAAGCAGAAGCGTTCAAGTGAACGGGGTTGATGGAGTCATACTCGTCGTGATCCAAATCACCGATGATCCTAGTGCCGAACGGACACCACCTCCGCGTTCAACACACGTACAGCCCGGTGACGTCTCCTACGCCTTGATTCAGCAAGGGATGAAGGAGAGGTTGGGGAAGACTCCATCCAGCAGCAGCACGACGGCATGGTGGTGAAGGAGGAGCGTGGCAATCCTGCAGGGCTTCGCCAAGCACCGCGGGAGAAGAGGAGGACTTGGGAGAGGGGAAGGGCTGCGCCAAGACTTGGGTGCGGCTGCCCTCCCACCCCCTACATATATATAGGGGCAAGGGAGAGGGGGCCGGCCCCCTCAGATCCAATCTGAGGAGGGGGCGGCGGCCAAGGGGGGTTGCCTTGCCCCCCAAGGCAAGGGGGGCGCCCCCTTTTAGGGTTCCCCCAAACCCTAGGCGCATGGGCCCTAGGGGGGAGGCACCCAGCCCATTAAGGGGCTGGTCCCTCTCCACATACAGCCCATAGGGCCCTCCGGGGCAGGTGGACCCTCCCGGTGGACCCCTGGAACCCCTCCGGTGGTCCCGGTACAATACCGGTAACCCCCCGAATTATTCCGGTGACCGTATGATGACTTCCTATATATAAATCTTTACCTCCGGACCATTCCGGAACTCCTCGTGACGTCCGGGATCTCATCCGGGACTCCGAACAACATTCGGTAAGCACGTACATCTATCCCTATAACCCTAGCGTCATCGAACCTTAAGTGTGTAGACCCTACGGGTTCGGGAGTCACGCAGACATGACCGAGACAACTCTCCGGTCAATAACCAACAGCGGGATCTGGATACCCATGTTGGCTCCCACATGCTCCACGATGATCTCATCGGATGAACCACGATGTCAAGGATTCAGTCAATCCCGTATACAATTCCCTTTGTCTATCAGTACGATACTTGCCCGAGACTCGATCGTCGGTATCCCAATACCTTGTTCAATCTCGTTACCGGCAAGTCTCTTTACTCGTTCCGTAACACATCATCCCGTGATCAACTCCTTGATCACATTGTGCACATTATGATGATGTCCTACCGATGGGCCCAGAGATACCTCTCCGTTTACACGGAGTGACAAATCCCAGTCTCGATTCGTGCCAACCCAACAGACACTTTCGGAGATACCTGTAGTGTACCTTTATGGCCACCCAGTTACGTTGTGATGTTTGGCACACCCAAAGCACTCCTACGGTATCCGGGAGTTGCACAATCTCACGGTCTAAGGAAATGACACTTGACATTAGAAAAGCTTTAGCATACGAACTACACGATCTTTGTGCTAGGCTTAGGATTGGGTCTTGTCCATCACATCATTCTCCTAATGATGTGATCCCGTTATCAACGACATCCGATGTCCATGGTTAGGAAACCGTAACCATCTATTGATCAACGAGCTAGTCAACTAGAGGCTTACTAGGGACATGGTGTTGTCTATGTATCCACACATGTATCTAAGTTTCCTATCAATACAATTCTAGCATGGATAATAAATTATTATCATGAACAATGAAACATGATATAATAATAACTAATTTATTATTGCCTCTAGGGCATATTTCCAACAGTCTCCCACTTGCACTAGAGTCAATAATCTAGTTCACATCGCCATGTGATTAACACTCACAGGTCACATCGCCATGTGACCAACATCCAAGAGTCTACTAGACTCAATCATCTAGTTCACATCACTATGTGATTAACACTCAAAGAGTTTTGGGTTTGATCATGTTATGCTTGTGAGAGAGGTTGTAGTCAACGAGTCTTGCCATATTCAGATCCCTATGTATTTCGTAAAACTTTATGTCATATCGTAGATGCTGCTACCATGTTCCACTTGGAGCTATTCCAAATTGTTGCTCCATTATACGTATTCGGTATCTCTACTCAGAGCTATCCGGATAGGTGTTAAGCTTGCATCGACGTAACTCTTTACGTCAAACTCTTTATCACCTCCATAACCGAGAAACATTTCCTTATTCCTCTAAGGATAATTTTGACCGCTATCTGGTGATCTACTCCTAGATCACCTTTATACCCTCTTGCCAGACATGTGGCAAGGCACACATCAGGTGCGGTACTTCAGCATGGCATACCGTATAGAGCCTATGACAAAAGCATAGGGGACGACCTTCGTCCTTTCTCTTTCTTCTGTCGTGGTCAAGCTTTGAGTCTTACTCAACTTCACACCTTACAACTCAGGTAAGAACCCCTTCTTTGACTGATCTATTTTGAACTCCTTCAAAAACATGTCAAGGTGTGCGTTCTTTGAAAGTACCATCAGGCGTCTTGATTTATCTCTATAGATCTTGATGCCCAATATGTAAGCAGCTTTATCCAGGTCTTCCTTTGAAAAACACTCTTCAAACAACCGTTTATGCTTTCCATAAATTCTACATTATTTCGGATCAACAATATGTCATCCACATATACTTATCAGAAATGTTGTAGTGCTCCCACTCACTTTCTTGTAAATACAAGTTTCTAGCAAACATTGTATAAACCTAAAAGCTTTGATCACTCCATCAAAACATATATTCCGATTTCGAGATGCTTGCTCTAGTTCATAGAAGGATCGCTGGAGCCAGCATACCTTTTAGCATCCTTAGGATCGACAAAACCTTGATTGTATCACATACAACTCTTTCTTACGAAAACTTGGTAAGAAAACTTGTTTTGACATCCATCTGTAAGATTTCATAATCGAAAAATACAGCTAATGCTAACATGATTCCGACGGACTTAAGCATCGCTATGGGTGAGAAATTCTCATCGTAGTCAACTCCTTGAACTTGTGAAAAGACTCTTTCCCACAAGTCGAGCTTCATAGATGGTAACATTACCGCCCACGTCCGTCTTCTTCTCAAAGATCCATTTATCTCAATGGCTTGCTGATCATCGGGCAAGTCCACCAAAGTCCATACTTTGTTCTAATATATGGATCCTATTTCAGATTTCATGGCTTCTAACCATTTGTCAGAATACGGGCCCACCATCACTTCTCCATAGCTCGTAGGTTCATTGTTGTCTAACAACATGATATCTAAGACAGGATTACCGTACCACTCAGGAGTAGTACATATCCTTGTCGACCTACGAGGTTCGATAGCAACTTGATCCGAAGCTTCATGATCACTATCATTAACTTCCTCTTCAACAGACGTAGGCGCCACAAAAAACATCTTTCTGTGTTGCATCACTCTCTGGTTGAAGTAAAGGTTAGACAACCTCATCAAGTTCTATCTTCCTCCCACTCAATTCTTTCGAGAGAAACTCCTTCTCGAGAAAGGACCCGTTCTTAACGACAAACAATTTTCCCTCGGATCTGAGATAGAAGGTATACCCTACTGTCATCTTTGGGTATCCTATGAAGATGTGTTTGTCCTCTTTGGGTTCGAGCTTCTCCGGTTGAAGCCTTAAGCATCGCAGACCCAAACATTAAGAAACGACAACTTTGGTTTCTTGCCAAACCAATGTACATATGACGTCATCTCAACGGACTTAGATGGTGTCCTATCTAAAGTGAATGCACCTGTCTCTAACGCATAACCTCAAAATGAAAACGATAGATTGATAAGAGACATCATAGATCGCACCATATCTCATAGTGTTCGATTACGACGTCCGGACACACCATTACCTTGTGGTGTTCCAGGTGGCTTCAACTATGAAACAATTCCACAATGTCTTAAGTGATTGCCAAACTCATAACTCAGAAAATCCCCTTTTGATCAGATCGTAGGAACATGATCTTATTGTTATGATGATTCTTAACTTCACTCTGAAATCACTTGAACTTTTCAAACATTTCAGACTTGTGCTTCATTAGGTAGATATACCTATATCTACCCAAATCGTCAGTGAAGATGAGAAAATAGCGATATCCACCGCACGCTTCAATTCTCATTGGATCACACGCATCAGCATGCATGATTTCCAACAAGTCACTTGCCCATTTCATTGTACCTGAAAGCGGGGTCTTAGTCATCCTGCCCATGAGGCATGGCTCGCATGTGTCAAGCGATTCAAAATCAAGTGACTCCAAACATCCATCGACATGGAGTTTCTTCATGCATATTACACCAATATGACCTAAGCGGCAGTGCCACGAGAAAGTGGTACTATCATCTACATCTTTTGGCATGAACATGTGTATCACCACGACCGAGATTCAATGAACCATTCACATAGGGTGCATGACCATGAAAGGTATCATTCATGTAAACAGAATAACCATTATTCTCTAACTTAAATGAATGACCGTGTTGCTATGAACATGATCTAATCATATTCATGCTCAACGTAGACACCTGATAACATTTATCTAGGTTCAATACTAATCCCGAAGGCAGATGGAGCGTGTGATGGTGATCTCATCAACTTTGGAAACACTTCCAACACACATCGTCACCTCGCCCTCAGCCAGTCTCTGTTTAGTCCGTAGCTTTTGCTTCAAGTCACCAATAATAGTAATTGAACCGGTATCCAATACCCAGGTGCTACCAGGAGTACTAGTGAGGTACACATTAATAACACGTATAAATTTTGTTGAAGTTGCCAGTCTTCTTATCTACCATGCATTTGGGGTAATCCCGCTACCAGTGACCGTTCCCTTTACAATAGAAGCACTTAGTCTCGGGTTTGGGTTCAACCTTGGGTTCCTTCACTGGAGCGGCAACTGGTTTGCCATCCATGAAGTTTCCCTTCTAGCCCTTGCCCTTCTTGAAACCAGTGGTCTTGTTAAACCATCAACACTTGATGCTCCTTCTTTGATTTCTACCTTTTGCGGTCTTAAGCACCGCGAACAGCTCCAGGATCAACTCCATCCCTTGCATGTCATAGTTCATCACGAAGATCTAGTAGCTTAGTGACAGTGTCTAGAGAACTCTATCAATCACTATCTTATCTGGAAGTTTAACTCCCACTTGATTTAAGTGATTGTAGCACCCAGACATTCTGAGCACATGCTCACTAGCTGAGCTATTCTCCTCCATCTTGTTGGCAAAAGAACTTGTCAGAGGTCTCACACCTCTCAACACGGGCATGAGCCTGAAATCCCAATTTCAGCTCTTGGAACATCTCATATGTTCTATGGCGTTCAAAACGTCATTGGAATCCCGATTCTAAGCCGTAAAGTATGGTGCACTAAACTATCAAGTAGTCATCAGGATGTGTCTGTCAGGTGTTCACAATATCCACAGGCGACGTTGTAGGGGTTTGCACATCGAGCGGTGCATCAAAGACGTAAGCCTTCTGTGTAGCAGTGAGGACACTCCTCGGACTACGGACCTAGTCCGCATCATTGCTTACAATATCTTTCAACTTAATCTTTCTCTAGGAACATATTGAAACAGGGAGCTACAACGTGAGCTATTTATCTACAACATATTTGCAAAGACAATTTAGACTATGTTCATGATAATTGAGTTCATCTAATCAAATTATTTAATGAACTCCCACTCAGATAGACATCCCTCTAGTCATCTAAGTGAAACATGATCCGAGTCAACTAGGCCGTGTCCGATCATCACGTGAGACGGACTAGTCAACATCGGTGAACATCTTCATGTTGATCGTATCTTCTATACAACTCATGTTCGACCTTTCGGTCTTCCGTGTTCCGAGGCCATGTCTGTACATGCTAGGCTCGTCAAGTCAACCTAAGTGTTTTTGCTGTGTAAATCTGGCTTACACCCGTTGTATGCGAATGTTAGAATCTATCACACCCGATCATCACGTGGTGCTTCGAAACAACGAACCTTTGCAATGGTGCACAGTTAGGGAGAACACTTTCTTGAAATTTTTAGGGAGGGATCATCTTATTTAAGCTACCGTCGTTCTAAGCAAATAAGATGTAAAACATGATAAACATCACATGCAATCAAATAGTGACATGATATGGCCAATATCATTTTGCTCCTTTTGATCTCCATCTTCGGGGCTCCATGATCATCGTTGTCACCGGCATGACACCATGATCTCCATCATCATGATCACCATCATCGTGTCTTCTTGAAGTTGTCTCGTCATCTATTACTTCTACTACTATGGCTAACGCTTTAGCAATAAAGTAAAGTAATTACATGATGTTTATGTTGACACGCAGGTCATAAATAAATTGAGACAACTCCTATGGCTCCTGCCGGTTGTCATACTCATCGACATGCAAGTCGTGATTCCTATTACAAGAACATGATCAATCTCATACATCACATATATCATTCATCACATCCTTTTGGCCATATCACATCACAAGGCATATGCTGCAAAAACAAGTTAGACGTCCTCTAATTGTTGTTGCAAGTTTTTACGTGGCTGCTATAGGTTTCTAGCAAGAATGTTTCTTACCTACGCGAAAACCACAATGTGATATGCCAATTTCTATTTACCCTTCATAAGGACCCTTTTCATCGAATCCGATCCGACTGAAGTGGGAGAGACAGACACCCGCTAGCCACCTTATGCAACTAGTGCATGTCAGTCGGTGGAACCAGTCTCACGTAAGAGTACGTGTAAGGTCGGTCCGGGCCGCTTCATCCCACGATGCCGCCGAATCAAGATAAGACTAGTAACGGCAAGTAAATTGACAAAATCGACGCCCACAACTGCTTTGTGTTCTACTCGTGCATAGAAACTACGCATAAACCTGGCTCTGATACCACTGTTGGGGATCGTAGCAGAAATTCAAAATTTTCTACGCATCATCAAGATCAATCTATGGAGTAATCTAGCAACAAGGGGAAGGAGAGTGCATCTACATACCCTTGTAGATCGCTAAGCGGAAGCATTTAAGTGAACAGGGTTGATGGAGTCGTACTCGTCGTGATCCAAATCACCGATGATCCTAGTGCCGAACGGACGGCACCTCCGCGTTCAACACACGTACAGCCCGGTGACGTCTCCTACGCCTTGATCCAGCAAGGGGTGAAGGAGAGGTTGGGGAAGACTCCATCCAGCATCAGCACGACGGCATGGTGGTGAAGGAGGAGCGTGGCAATCCTGCAGGGCTTCGCCAAGCACCGCGGGAGAAGAGGAGGACTTGGGAGAGGGGAAGGGCTGCGCCAAGACTTGGGTGTGGCTGCCCTCCCACCCCCCACATATATATAGGGGCAAGGGAGAGGGGGGCCGGCCCCCTCAGATCCAATCTGAGGAGGGGGCGGCGGCCAAGGGGGGTTGCCTTGCCCCCCAAGGCAAGGGGGGCGCCCCCCTTTTAGGGTTCCCCCAAACCCTAGGCGCATGGGCCCTAGGGGGAGGCGCCCAGCCCACTAAGGGGTTGGTCCCTCTCCACATACAGCCCATAGGGCCCTCCGGGGCAGGTGGACCCTCCCGGTGGACCCCTGGAACCCCTCCGGTGGTCCCGGTACAATACCGGTAACCCCCCGAATTATTCCGGTGACCGTATGATGACTTCCTATATATAAATCTTTACCTCTGGACCATTCCAGAACTCCTCGTGACGTCCGGGATCTCATCCGGGACTCCTAACAACATTCGGTAACCACGTACATCTATCCCTATAACCCTAGCGTCATCGAACCTTAAGTGTGTAGACCCTACGGGTTCGGGAGTCATGCAGACATGACCGAGACAACTCTCCGGTCAATAACCAACAGCGGGATCTGGATACCCATGTTTGCTCCCGCATGCTCCACGATGATCTCATCAGATGAACCACAATGTCAAGGATTCAGTCAATCTCGTATACAATTCCCTTTGTCTATCGGTACGATACTTGCCCGAGATTCGATCGTCGGTATCCCGATACCTTGTTCAATCTCGTTACCGGCAAGTCTCTTTACTCGTTCCGTAACACATCATCCCGTGATCAACTCCTTGATCACATTGTGCACATTATGATGATGTCCTACCGAGTGGGCCCAGAGATACCTCTCCGTTTACAAGGAGTGACAAATCCCAGTCTCGATTCGTGCCAACCCAACAGACACTTTCGGAGATACCTGTAGTGTACCTTTATGGCCACCCAGTTACATTGTGACGTTTGGCACACCCAAAGCACTCCTACGGTATCCGGGAGTTGCACAATCTCATGGTCTAAGGAAATGACACTTGACATTAGAAAAGCTTTAGCATACGAACTACACGATCTTTGTGCTAGGCTTAGGATTGGGTCTTGTCCATCACATCATTCTCCTAATGATGTGATCCCGTTATCAACCACATCCAATGTCCATGGTTAGAAAACCGTAACCATCTATTGATCAACGAGCTAGTCAACTAGAGGCTTACTAGGGACATGGTGTTGTCTATGTATCCACACACGTATCTGAGTTTCCTATCAATACAATTCTAGCATGGATAATAAACGATTATCATGAACAATGAAACATGATATAATAACTAATTTATTATTGCCTCTAGGGCATATTTCCAACAGGCTTAAGGCCATCTAATAACGATAACAGCGGAAGGCTTGGAAGATAAGTGAGTCCATCAACTCCAACGGCATCACTGAGTATAGAACCACGACCTAAGGCACCTTAATCGTCGTCTGAAAAGTCTGCAACATTAACGTTGTAGCCCGAAACGGGTCAGCACATGGAATATGCTGCCAATGTAACACATAGAGAGTAATGGAATGAAATAAGCTATTCTATATGCATATATGGCTGGTGGAAAGCTCTATGGTTACAGTTTTGCGTAAAGCCAATTTTTCCCTACTACAAAGGAATAAATTTTATTTAACTATCATGGTAGTTGTTAAACATTGAGAATGGTTGACAACATTCTCAATCCCAATTAAGCATCATCATTAAAAACCCAACAATTAACTTTAGAGTAACATGATGAGATTCACATGATAATCCAGGTACTAGATACTCAAGATGTCCATAACCGGGGACACGGCTAATCATGATTAGTTTATACACTCTACAGAGGTTTGCGCACTTTTCCCCACAAGACTCGATCTCCTTCGTTGGTTTTCTCGCACTGCATGGTGTTTGAGAAACGGATGACCGAGACATAGTCTTTCAGAAGCGCTAGTACCTTACGAACGGGTAGACCGTACCAACCTACATCCCCTACATTTGCTAGTCTACCACTGTAAGAGTTCGCACGACTTAGTCAACTATGCTAGAGCCCATAGTAGCTTGTGGCTGCACACGGAAGTTTCTAGCATGAATAATCTCATGATCCCTTTAAGCCTGGGTGGTGGTCCAAAAGAAAACAGGCAATCGCTGGAATACCCAGGTGCCTCAATCCACCCAGATGTATGTTTAGATTGCCACCTTAAATAAACCATTAATTAACAAAGCTCACATCTGTCATGGATACATTCACCCAATCCACGTCTACTAGCATAGCATAGTAATAATAAGCAAACGTAGAGTAACTCCCAAAGGTTTGATAATAAACAGGTAATAGGTTCTACCTCAACTACTCCCCAAACCCACAATTTAATTAGATCCTAATCATGCAATGTGTGAGGATTGATCTAATGCAATAAAACTGGGTAGTAGGAGGTATGATCAAAGTGTTACTTGCCTTGCTGATGATCCGGGAAACCTAGCGATTCGAAGTAGCAAGCGGCGCACTCCGGGTACTCTATCGCAAACAAACAAGCATACAATAAGTACTCAACTAATGCACAGGTAAAACTCGAACAAGAGATCTAACCAGAAAGTTCAACTTAAGAACTCCGGTTGGCAAAAAGAATCAAAACGAACGAAGCAACGAAAGACAAATGGAAAAAGAAACAAGCTTCGTTTATTATTCTGGATCTAAGGCAATTTTTACAGTGGCAAAAACTAGTTTGAGTTGGTTAAACAGAAAGAGAGTTTCGAGACGAAACTCCAGGCGCTTGAATCGCCTAATCCGATAAACGAGCGAAAAGATAAACTAGAACGAACATCGGATCAGAGATCGCGATCAGAAAAAATCGTGGATTTAATCCGAGAAAAAGAAAAACAACGAACAGTTAATGAACGAACGTTCGTTAATAGAAACTAAACGAAAAACGCGTTCATTAAAACAAACGGACGAACGGGCGCTCGCTAAATAAATAAACCAGAAAAAAACTGATCTATTTACTTAAAAAACGGAAACTAGGGTTTTCAAAAAAAATGAATCGGTTTTTCTCAAAAACCGGCCGGCGGCTACCTTGGCGGCTGCGGCGGCTCTCTGGCGGGGCTCCGGCAGGGCGGCGGGTGGCGCGAGGCGGCGGCTCCGGGCGGCGCGGGGGGCGGCAAGCGGCGTGCGGCGGCGGCGGCGCAGGCGGCGGGGCGGCGGTGTGGGGTTGCAGGAGGGTGGCGGCGGTTATAAAGGGGGCGGGGGAGGTCGACTTGGGGGAGTGGTCGGCCTCGGGAGGCGTGTCCTCCGCGGACACGGCGGCGGCGGCGATCGGGACTCCGGTCCCGATCCGGCTGGAGGCGGCGGCGGCTGGCTGGGCCGGCCTGCTCGGCTGGGCCCTTGGCCCAGTCGGGCGCTGGGTTTTTTTAACAATTTCGCTGTGCCTAAAAAAAATCTAGAAAAATAAATAAAAATCTAAAAAATGCCAAAACAATTTTTCTCCGTCTAAATAAAATATTTAGAACAGGATGACCATTTTTTTGGCTCTAAATGCAATTTTTGAAAACATGCATTTTTTCCTAAATTCAAATAAAATAGCAAATGAAACCAAAATAAAAATCTTTTTTGATTTTTTTATTAAATCCTCAATATTTATTTATTTTGAAAAAGTCATTTTATTCCCTCTCTCATATTTTGATAATAGAAATAATTGAAGGTAAAATAAATAAAATCAAATGATCCCTATTTCAAAATTTGAGAAAACTCAAATATGAAAATAACGAAATCCCCGACTCTCTCCGAGGGTCCTTGAGTTGCGTAGAATTTCTAGGATCAACCAGAAAAGCAATAAAATATGATATGCAATGATGATCTAATGTATAACATTCCAAATTGAAAATTTGGGATGTTACAACGATGCAATGCACATGATGACATGGCAATATGCAACACACAAACAAAAGACAAGGCAACAACAGCGAATAACTGGAAGACACCTGGCGCAACAGTCTCGGGGCATTACAGCGCGCCATAAGGGGGGAGTTCTACTTGGACTCCTAGTCTAGGTAGGATTCGGCCCCCTCCTCCCTTCCACCGGAGAGGGAAAAGGGGAAGGGAGGGAGAGGGAGAAGGAAAGAGGGGGGCCGCCACCTCCCTAGTCCAATTTGGTTTGGGCAAGGGGGGCGTGCCCCTCTCACGTGGCCTTTCTCGTCTCCTACAATAAGGCCCAATAGGCCCAATACTTCTCCCGGGGGTTCCGGTGACCTCCCGGTACTCGAGAAAAATGTCCGAACCACTCGAAACCATTTCGATGTTCAAACGCAACCTTCCAATATATGAATCTTTACCTCTCGACCATTTCGAGACTCCTCGTCATGTCTGTGATCTCATCCGGGACTCCGAACAAACTTCGGTCATCAAATCACATAACTCATAATACAAATCATCATCAAACGTTAAGCGTGTGGACCCTATGGGTTCGAGAACTATGTAGACATGACTGAGACACATCTCCGGTCAATAACTAATAGCATAACCTGGATGCTCATATTGGCTCCTACATATTCTATGAAGATCTTTATCGGTCAAACCACATAACAACATATGTTATTCCCTTTGTCATCGGTATGTTACTTGCCCGAGATTCGATCGTCGGTATCATCATACCTAGTTCAATCTCGTTACCGACAAGTCTCTTTACTTGTTCTGTAATGCATCATCCCGTAACTAACTCATTAGTCACATTGCTTGCAAGGCTCATAGTGATGTGCATTACCGAGAGGGTCCAGAGATACCTCTCCAATACACGGAGTGACAAATCCTAATCTCGATCTATGCCAACTCAATAAACACCATCGGAGACACTTGTAGAGCATCTTTATAATCACTCGGTTACGTTGTGATGTTTGATAGCACACAAGGTGCTCCTCCGGTATTCGGGGTTGCATAATCTCAAAGTCAGAGGAACATGTATAAGTCATGAAGAAAGCAATAGCAATAAAACTAAACGATCATTATGCTAAGCTAACAGATGGGTCTTGTCCATCACATCATTCTCCTAATGATGTGAATTCATTAGCATATGGGCCATGTGATCCCGTTCATCAAATGACAACACATGTTTATGGCCAGGAAACTTAACCATCTTTGAGTAACGAGCTAGTCAAGTAGAGGCATACTAAGGACACTTTGTTTGTTTATGTATTCACACATGTATCAAGTTTCCAGTTAATATAATTCTAGCATGAATAATAAACATTTATAATGATATAAGGAAATATAAATACCTTCTTTATTATTTCCCCTAGGGCATATTTCCTTCAGCACAGTCCTCAAGTGTAACAAGTCTTCAGGTCACGCGGACAGAAAGACTTCAGTGATGCCTAACACTCTTTGGCTCTGGGTGTTTTGGGCTTTGTCCTCACAAGGATCTCTATCTCAAAGGCTTCGGAGGTGGGTTGCTCTCAAACGACAAAAGCCATGCACTAACTTTGAGCAGCCACAAATTTATGGTGCGGGGGGTGGGCTATTTATAGCCAGGAGGTAACCCGACATGATATGTCTGAAATGACCCTGGGTCACTAGGGAACCGGCACGTGTCCAACAGTCAGATTTCAAACACACGAGACAGCTTGGCTTGGGCTACAAGAAAAGCTGACTCGTCCAACTCTGGATAAGATTTGCTCTTATTGTCTCCTCTCAAAGACATAGGACTTTGGGTTGAGCATCACGTCAGTCTTCTGACTTTGTTCACTTGGACTCCACTTAACAGTTTGGTGGTTCCTATGACCCAATAAAGAAAAAAAGGAAACTACGAAAGAAACTATGTCTTCGCACTCCATAGTCTTAAAGTGAATGTCTTCACACGTCATTATCTTCAACGTGAATGTCTTCACGAACCACCATTGACTTCAATGTCTTCATACATTTTTAGGGGTCATCTCTGGTAGGAAAACTGAATCAATGAGGGACTTCTACCTGTGTTATCCTGCAATTCTCACAAAGACATTAGTCCCTCGACCACATTTGTCGTCAATACTCCAAAACCAACTAGGGTGGCACTAGATGGACTTACAATTTGGCCCCTAAGTCAAGATGCTCATATATAGGTAACTCTATCGCCGACCATAGTCTTGATAGTTGTTAGGTTTGGTTGCGCATGTTCTAATCATGTTTTATTTGCCTATCTTCTTTTGGGTAAGCATGTTGGTATGCATATTTTCTCATTCCATGTCATCAAATTGTTGCTTGTACGATTTGGTTCTTTGACCAACGGGATGAACACGAATGCCTAAGTAGTAAGCACCCTTCCTAGCTATATATCTTGTATTTTGTCTCAAAGGCA
This sequence comes from Triticum urartu, assembly GCF_003073215.2. Lineage (NCBI taxonomy): Eukaryota > Viridiplantae > Streptophyta > Magnoliopsida > Poales > Poaceae > Triticum > Triticum urartu. Next base: position 280,655,261 of record NC_053022.1, read on the forward strand.
TCCTTCCTGATCACAAAATTTGAACACGTTCCTATTTGGTCCCTCTGAACGAGGAGCGTTCGGAGCCTCCAATCTATCTAGGGCTGAATTCGCCAACTTTCAAAGTGAAAAAGAAGCACCAATGGAATCGAGGCATTGCAAACATCGTGTCCACATGCCATGTATGTGAACTACCATCAAATATAGTATTGATAAGTTTGTCGTTTAATAGAAATAGATTAATATTTATCTACACCCTCTACAACTGTATGTACTTAAAATGAAAGTGAGATGAGCAAGACAAATCAAATATATAATGGTGATATAATTAGCGGTCAAAAGCACTCACTACCTTATTGCTCGAGCAAGTTCAATGTCATATCTTGGAAATTGTTAACTGATTAACCATATGATCTTTGTAAGATTAACAACTGTGTATTTCGATAGCTCACTTGTTGATCAACCATGGCAAATTCATATCTTAGCCCCCTAAAGTTCAATAGGAACAAGTACACATCATAAAGAAAGAGGGGTTAATTCACGTTTACAAAATGAAAAGAAAGAGGGAATAATTGTTACCCGGAAGAACAAAAAAGAGTGTTTTGAATAAGTCACCATGACAGCTTGTTTGTAAGAACAAAACAATCAACTCAATCAAATACAACAGCGTTTTATAATTTCATTATCTACACTCAGTTGAATCAAGTCAAAAATGTAATAAAGATGTAGATGACAAGATTTCAAATTCAACATCTACAATAAAGATGCATGACTTGGAGGAGCAGAGACCTCGGCCAACCAAGGGAGAATAATCCTTCCTAAGTCGTCACATGAATACATCACCTTGTTTGTAAAAATAATAAAGAACGTGCTTAGGATCCCATACACCATTAGCATCAACTCTCCCACGACCACCCTCCTCATAGTTAAACATTGATGGTTGACAATCTGCGGTGACACAATTGTGACCGTTCAGAGTAGGTAATGACTAAATTTCTAAATCTGTTGAACATGGCAGGTTAAACTATATTAATACAAGGAGAATGATTTTTTAAGATATTTGGCGTACTAATCTGCTATACCATCTATTGTTCTTCTAGTCAGATCCTCTATAAAACTGCAGATTATTTATAGCCTTATATACTCATCTAAATATGTATAAATAGAGTTCTTCTCATGTGTTTTATTTGCTTCCATAATAACTGATGAACCAATCGAAGCAGCATGAATATCAACATCCTTTGTCAGGGCATGCATCACGCTCTTGCTATCCTCAACACTTAGATGATAATGCCTTGTTGCTATGATGGCAAATTGTTCTCTCCCTAATGAAATCATCACAATTTCAGAATCATTATATTACTCGTACTTAACAATAAATCTACAATGCACACCATGTTCACATAATTTTGTAACAAGTAGTACAAATAAAGCAAATTTCTTTATAAGAAGGATTTTTTTACAAAAAATGGTATATCACAAAGCCTGCTTAGATATTATAGCCTTCATTGTTAAGACTTCTGTCTTCATGACGCCATGGCTCAGGTCATAGGAATGCTAAATTTGAAAGGTAATGTTATCTACTTGAAGCAAGATTTCTCGAGCATCAAGATGCCTACCCCTACCACAACATCTCCGACGCTCTTGTTGTGTGCAGCCCGGCGATGCCGTTACCGAGAAGGTGAGTACGAAGCGATAAGCTCATTTAGACATCATTGCGACACTCAACCTTTCTAATTGCTTCCTCGTTCAAAATTTTAGTTACTTGCGGGCCTCTTGAATATAATGAGTCATGGATAAATAATAGTGTCGATGAGCTAATAATGACATCTCTCACTTTTTTTTCTTTTTGCGAAAGAAGATATTCATTATTGACATTGAATAACAAAGATCCCCTTCCTTCCTAAAATAAGGGGGAACCAGCTATCTGTTTTTTATTAATCCCTCCAAATTTGATTGCTACAGTATGACTACTTTTTTAAAAGGAAATATATTAATATTGTGAAGATACCAATTACAAGGACATTGAATACCAATTACACCCAGCTCTGCACCTACAAGATGTCACAAGGACATCCAGGATGCACACATCCAAAGAAAAAAATAAAGGAAAAAAAGAAAGGTCCCGCTACAATGATCGACTCCTCTCAGCAGTCGCACACAAACGACCACCAAATACAACACCTTGTAAAACATCAAAGGTCTCCAAAAGCAACGCCTCCAAAAAGGAAACAGTGCAGAAGCGTCGTCGTTGCCCAATCCAAGATCTTAGGTTTTCACCCTGGAGAAGTCTGAACTCTCAAAATAATTCCTTCAGCAAGGCAATTGCTAGGCACAACCAATGAAGGCCAGACCTTTAGGTTTTCACCCTGAAAGTTCCGGCTCAGTACCCGAGGAGCAGCACCCAAAATGAATTCCTCCAGTGCTGCCGCGCCCACTTTGACACTACTACTCTTGAGAGTTATCAAACACCTAGCTGACTCCGTCGCCTCGAAGGCCCCGTCCGTCTAACTGATCCTCCGATCTCAGTCACCATGACCTTCTCCATAGCTGTCTACACCATAGAAATCAAGAAGCCGACATGTCCCATGGTGTCAACAAACAACAGAGCTTCGCGTCACGCCCACATAAAACCTCATAGGTTGAAATGGACGTGCACGACCGAATTCTATCCGATCCAGATATCTTGGGAAAGATCTCCAACGGCAGTTTCAGACCACGTCAATGACCAGATCAAGGAGGACCGATCATGTAGGATGTTACCGTGATGCAAGAGGAGCACGAGGACCACCACCTATATTATCACGGCAGCAGGCCCCCACGCTGCCCCGATCCAGCCGACCTCCACCAACCCACCCAGATCTAGATCCAGATCGGGGGAATCGGCATGAATCGCGGCAACCACCGCCCAGCCCTGCACACCGGCGAGACGAGGCCAGCCCGCCGACCAGCAGTCCCAACACGCCCGCTAAGTCCACATGTACGCCTGAGCCAGGTCGCGCCGCCTGCGCTCGATCGTCAGCCTTAGAAGGCAGCCGCTACCAGCACGGGCACGCCGACCACCCCACCACGCAGCCTCCCCGCGGACGCCGTGCCCAGCAGCAGCAGCCGCCAACACGTTGTGCCATGCCGCATGCCTCGCGCACGTGCCGCGCAGCCACCCAGATCTGACTTCCCGTGCCGCCAACTTCTGACCAGGAGGGAGAAGAATCCCCGCCGCCGCGAAATGGGAGAAGGGAGGAGGGGGTGGGTTCAGTGCCAGCAGCCTGGGGCTCTCCTCGGACGCCCACGGAGGCGCCGCGAGGAGTCGCGTTCTGTTTCCCCCATCCAGCCGTACGTATTGGTCCACCTCACAACGAGCAGTATGACTATTAAAGCAGCTATCTAATTAAGTTATTTAATGTAGAGGCAAAGCACCTACCAAAAAAGTATTGAGTCAAGTGAACAAGTGAAAATGTCTAGATTAACCGGCTAGGTCATAAGAATGAAAAAGGGTAAACTAAAGAAATGTAGACACTCGAATAACCTGGAATCAACATTGTTTTCCAATGTGTTTCTCCATTTTCAGCTTCCCGTGTTGCAAAAGAATAACCTCCAAAGAATCTGAATACCAGGACCCAATAGTTTCTGTTGTTGTGTTTACCGGATGCCCCAACCCTTTGTCAGCCTCTGCACAAACTTCGAACTAGATTGATTTCAACTATTCACATAAATCTCAACAATTGGTCATGACCATGTCTGTCTCGCTGCCCAACGACAATGCAACATGAAACATACTAGTGGTTCGGGCCCGCCATTGGGGGCCGCTTAAGAGGAAACTGAGCGCGTATTTCTCCTTCTTAAAGAAAAAAGAAGGAAAAACCTCACCTTCATTTCAAAACTTAAAAAGAACTTTTTCACATGCATCTCAAAAAGAAAAAAATGCCAAGAAACTTTTCTCGAGTGGGAAAAGAAAAAAATGCCACACTTCGATGTTCCAAAAAAATCTCAGAAAAACATAAAAAATTTCTCACCGCGGCCAACCAGCATGCACATGTGGCATAGGTGGCTGGTCGCCCTTTCATTCGGCCTTAATGGATTTAATTCCACGAGTAGGATAATCCGATACTCCTTGCACAAACCATGAGATACATTTAATGATCCTTATGCTCATATTGGTGTTGCCTTGTCAGTTAGCATCCAATGCACGGATTTAGTGGATCCGCTAGTTTGCGGATACAATTCGGTTTGGTTATCGAGAAGATGATACAGAAACAAAGTCTCAAAAGCCAATCCATCAAATTTCTGCCGTCTACAAAACTGATAAAAGTATGAAAATATCAATATTTGTTAGTATTTTCTGCGGGTCAATATTTTTTAATCTAGCTACAAAGTAGAAACATAGTTATGAAATTCATAAAAATAGCCAATTATACAACTAAAAAAGGTAAATATACCTTTCACAAAAAAGAGAGATAAAGCTAGCAACAATCAGCTATCATTACTTCCTAATTCTAATAATAAACTCGCAAACAACACTACTAAAAGAATACATTACAACTGGCAACCTGTGCGAACTTTTGATTAGTGAAATATGCAAGGTACCATGTCAGCTACACGAATTCATATGGGTTGCAACATGTTGTCAATCATAAATATATATGAACTAAAAATATTGCGTCCCATATGGGCTCAAACAGTAAACGAAGAAGATAATCTAAAGTTAGACAAGCACTTAAACATCGCCTTTATTCCGTTGTCACGGCGAACGACCCGCAACCATTGACGACTCGCATCAGGACGCACAACACCCCCTAATCTTGTTGTAGCCTACAACACACCTGAAAGATTGATCTACCGAAGATTCACCGGAAGTGCAGATGACAACAACACGGTGGTGTCTTGCACAACGAAAACCACGACGAGAGGAAGCCAGTTAGTGGAGAGCATGACAAGGCAAGTATCCCCTTCGTTAAGTGAACCATAGTCTCAATTAATCCCCTCACAAATTTAATATACTCGCATCTACCCTCCTCGCCGCCAGGCTCACCACGTGTGCCGTTGTCGATGACCATCCAAATCGTGGCATCCATCCTTCTCCCCACATGCCGATTGTTTTGATTGGACATGGCTATGATATGATAGTTGTTATGTGGCAACACACATCTCTATAGGCGTCGTCGCGGGATAGGCCGCCAGAGGAAGCCGATGAGAAGGCTATGCGCGTTGGCGTGGAGAGGCGGCATGGCCGAGCGAAGCGGCACGTTGAGGCCCCACGGGAGAATGAGAGGAGGTGCGGCACGGTCCGACGGGAGATATAGAAGGAGGTGTCATAATAAGTAGAGCAAGGCGACACTTTTCCCGCTCTCTTATCCTTGATGATGTCTCTACGAGATGGTTCGGTCAAATTAAATCAGACTACATCTCACTTCTTTCGGAAGCGTCTTAACCTCCTCTTATAATTTTGAAGATATTTTCAACCAAATATCATCCAAATGACCATACAAATTTCAAATAGATCTTGATAATATTCATATCGCTTTCATTTGCGAGCATCGACTCTTATCATTACGTGAAAGAAAATAGAACCGAAAAACACAAAACCGCTTCCACGCACGGGTTTGGCTGCATTCTGAGCCACATCAGCTCCATTTAGCCACACGGAGCGAAAGTGCCATCGGAAAGACGATTTCATTTTGCCCTCCGCTGTTATATCGACGCGCACCATTAGCTAGCAGCCTAGCACCACCATCTTCCGCTCCCCCCCCCCCCCACACCCCCCCCCCCCTCCCATCTCCTCCACCTGCTGTCGCTCGCTTGTCCCGGCCTAGGGTTTCGCCTCCACCGGTCCCCGGCTCTCGCCTCAGATCTCGACGCCGGCGACCCCCGATCCTCCTTAGTCGTCCGCCGCCGACCCCGCCGAGTTCCGATTCGCCACTCACCTCACGCCACACCACCGCGTCCTCCAGCTTCTGGACGCGCTCGCGGGGGACAGATCTAGGGTTTGGGGCCTTGCTTGGTGCATGAGAAGGGCACCAGGGTCTTGACGGCATGGAGGTGGAAGCGGCGAGGAGGGATGCGTCGGCGCTTGACCCGGAGCTGCTGCAGCTGCCAGAACTCGCGCCGGGCGCGCTCCGGGAGAACTCAAGCATAGCCGAGGCACTCTACTTGCAGTGGCTCGTGCTGCCTGAGTCGTCCAAGCTGGTAACCTCTCACCCGTCCTCTTGCCCTCGCGTGCTGGCGCGGTTCGTCCGTTGATTTTGCGTGGCTAGCGTGATCTCCTGTTGGAACTCTTGGAAAAATGTTGTTAGAATGCTCTGCCTTGGTGGCGCCTTGTGCTGCAGTGCCTCTCTACGAGTTTAGATTGGTATGTTCGTATCAGGATTGCTAGCTTAAGCCGAGGATACAAAGCGTCGGGGTCTGGTACATCAAAGGCTAAGGTCCTGCGGGAGATTGTGATTGTAGTAATTTTTGCGGAAATATGTACTTGGCCTGTTTCTTCGGGTGCTTACTTTCTGCTCCTCAGTTGCCGTGAATGAATATGTACCATCTGTACTAAGTTGGTTTCTTGAACTGATGTGCTTACTTGCGGTTTTTGAGATGAGCCCTCACCGCATGCATCAGCTTTATCATTATATTAAAGATAAAGAAATGTTGGTATGATAGTCAATGTTGCATGTGATTAGAGGAATGATGGATTTCAGGAGATGTGGACTCCGACGCTGTACCGAGATCTAGTGCTATCAAAGATCTGCTTTATGCTACAGCAATTTGTGTTATATTTTGAGCCCATGCTTACTTAAAATGATAGTTCACTCTTCAGAGGACATTTTCGCAGTGGTACACTGTGCTAGAGATCTGGCTTGAATTGTCTGCTCTTGTCTCTTTGGGTTACTTTAGATTGTTTTGTTTGGATGATGGTATTCCTTTTGCCAAACAATTACTATGTAAATTTTTGATGGAGGGGCTGTTCTGTCATTTACTTGGACTTTTGAGATTTATATGCAATGATACAGGTATGCATCAGTGTTCTTGATAGTAAAACGTGCACTCATGGAATTTGAAGTTGCTATTTCCTGGTTGCAATCTGTTTGAGTATTGCTCTCGTGATAGGTGATAGTCAATGGCTTCATGTGAGAATGTTGAATTGTTGCTCCGTGTGCATATTTTGTTGAGCTCTTTTTGGCTGCTAATTTGATGCATACCTGTGCAGAACAGTAGATAAAATGCAACATAGACTATATAGCTTTTGTTGACGGGATACCTACTTTGCAGGCCAAACTTGTCTATGCAATATTGCGTAGTAAACACATGGAACCTTAGAGAAAAAAGAAGTCATGTTGACAATATCGTATATGGTGTTACCTGTAGTGTTATCACGGTCTCAAGGCTTTACCACTAGTGTTTCTTGCTCTCCCAAATGATGCTAACATTTCGTTGTTTTGTCTGCTTTGTTATGTTGAACGTTGTCTTGAATGTTATGTAGTTTTATGGGGTGGACATAGCGTAGTAGTCAATGGCATGTTACCTTTTCTGCGGGAGACATGATGTTATCAAATAGATCAGCAGATGACATGACTGCTTGCCTCGACTGACAGCAGTCCAGGAGACAGAGGGACTCCACTAACCCTCGCTGTCGGCCTTTTGTAGTTCGCAACCACCGTGCATCGTCACCTCCCTGCTCAGCGCTATCGCTTTGCGAACACACCTATCACATTGGGCTTTCTTAGCTCCATCTTGCTGATTTTCTCTGCTGCTTGTTGTGCATCTCACTTGTTAGCTGGATGCCCTCTGCCTTGCTGCTTTGGTGCCCAATGCTTCTGCTAGAGAAGGTGTCTGCCTGTTGGTAATTGAGCATGGGAGTAGGGAGTGGATGCTTTGATGTTCTGTTGTCTTCAGGTGATGTTTTGGACCAAGTGGCTAGTGGGACATGTATTCTCCATTTTTGCCTTGTTATATACTCCCTCCGTCCCAAAATTCTTGTCTTAGATTTGTCTAGATACGGATGTATCTAACACTAAACCATGACTAGATACATCCATATGTAGATAAATCTAAGACAAGAATTTTGGGACGGAGGGAGTATGTTCTATATGCGATGATTAGGCTAAGCTAAGATATTGTCTAGTGTCACCGACGCGAGGTTCCTTGCTCCCTAAGCTGTCGTGATAACCGTGTAGTGCTATACATGTATTGGAATATGTTTAATTTTCCATGTGTGATTATTTGACTGGATTCTTTGCTCCCTAGGCCGCCGTTATAACTATGTAGTGCTATATATGTATTGGGATATGTTTGATTTTTCACGTGTGATTATTTGACCGGAGTCAGGACAATATAGATCTACTATATAGGCTGGCTTCTTACATCTTGTATTTCTGGCATTGCTCAATATATATAGTAACATAGCAGATGTTTCAAGGTTTAACCTCTCTGCATATATGGTACTCCCTCCATAAAGAAATATAAGAGCGTTTAGATCACTAAAGTAGTGATCTAAATGCTCTATATTTCTTTACAGAGGGAGTGTATGCTTGAAATAACTCAATCTTCTAGGAATATGTAACATATGTTGAGGTTTGTTCTATACTTCATTAGTGGGGCCTTAAATAAAGTTGCAGTCCGCTAGTTTCTTGTAGCCGTGTATCTTGCAGCTACACTGTTTTTCTCTTGAGTTTGTTGTTTCTTGGGTCCTTAGGCCATTTTGTACTTGCCATCGGCACCTTCTTCTTAATGGAATACTAGCAGCACTCCTGCTAAATTTCAAAAAAAGAAGTTGCGTGCTTGTATCAGCAACTTTAATATTAAGTAGATTATATTGAACAGATTAGTCCGAGATTTTTCTAAATTTTTTAAACAGAGGCTAGTCCAATCAATATAGGATAGTGGCTGAACTCTCAAAATGATAGGTGGTGCAACCTGTACTTGGAATTGTGACAATAGGCTTCCGAGGCACTAGAACTTTTAATTTGATTGTGTGCTCTTTTCTTGGCTTTGGTTACTCTGTTATATTACATTTCAAATTTCTTAAGGTGGCACACCTATAATTCTAACTCAATTACCACTTAGTTTACCTTCTATGTGATGCATACAGATACAAATCATTGTTAGTTAAATTTATTAACACATTGTAATTTGGTGAACATTATTTATCTATGCTTACTGCTCAGGTTCTGTATATATGTTCTGTATATATGTATCATTATAAAGCACTTTAATAGTGCTGTTTGACTGCTCTTCTGTTTTTGATAATATCCGTTGAAGTAACAACTTGATGTTTTATGCACTTTGCTTTCTTCGTCATATAAGCCTTTCTATAATTGATTCTGTGGAGTGCGATGCTACTGTTTTTGTAAATTAGAAGCATTGTACATTGTTGCGTAAAAAAGCAATAAATTTGTTTCTATAACATACTTCTGTTGGATGTATCATTTCTTATAATATTTGGTTTCTTCACTACTAGGTGAAATCTTTGATTGAAGATGCAAAAGCCGGTGCCACACTGAATGTTGCTGGGAGCTCTGCTAGCACAAATGCCGCTTCAAGTAGTTCTTTGCCGTCGATGTTCCCTGCTGGTAGTGCCCCCCCACTTTCTCCCAGGAGCACTGCTGGCTCTCCCCGTGTTATGAGACGAGGATCTAGTGCTGGACCATCATCCTTGGGATCTCCTCTAAAATTAGTCAGTGAACCTGTGAGAGAAGTTATACCCCAGGTGCTTCCCATCTGTTTTTTTGTTTGAGAATGGCATCTGTGCTTGTTATTATTCATGTAATATTTGTTCCTACTATAGCTATTTAAGCATCTTCCTTGTTAGACTTAGTTCTGTATTCATCGTGTTTGCAGTTTTACTTCAAACATGGGCGCCCTCCACCAAAAGATTTGAGGGAGCAGTGTTTGTCTAGACTAGATCACCTTTTTTTTGCCGGGGAAGGACTCCAGATTCAAGGTGACCTTATTTGAGGATTTCTTTTGTTTTGTCCACATTGAAATGCATTTTTAACTTTCAATGTCTTATTTGCACATATCAGAATTCAGACCAGTTATAAAAGACATATGCAAGTTGCCATCGTACCTCTCTGGTGTTCTTTTCAAGAAGATTGACGCCACTTGCTCTGGAACTGTAACAAGGTGTGCTGTTTATTCAATACCTCAACATGGCTACACTAGTGTTGGTGTATATTTAGATATAGTGAATCTTAGTTGTTCCATCATATTTGGAGGGCACTGAGAAATGCTTCATGCAGCTACCACATGGACCTCCTAACTGTAGCCAAAATTTAGTAGAACACAGAGTTCATTATGGAACATTAACCTGTCTCCATAGAAAAATTAGCATTTGATTGCACAGCCAGTGTTGGAAATCTGTGTGTTCCTGGTGGTTTCCACTTTTCCTGGGTGGTGGGAGGGTAAATCCCTCCAGTTATTATTCCTGCTTTTTTAAAGAGATAATAATACACACTACTGTCTGTGCAAGGTTGAACAAGCACAGTACCCTGCCCATTATAATTAGGCAGACCAGAAGTAAGCAGAAACTGCTCATCTTGGTTTTGTAACCCTGCTTCATATACGGTTATCCACCAATGCGTTATCCTTGCTATAATAATAGTTTGGCACTGTTTTCTTCTTCAACCAGTGTGCATGCTTCTGGATAGTTTTCTTGCTTGTGTTTGTAAATTTGAACTTACAGAAGCTTATCTTTTCTGGACTAGGATGTCAGGTTTCATTTATCACATTGCCTTATGATTAGTAACATTTAATCTAACACATCTGTGGTGTTCCATGGTCTCATGTATATTTAACAATTGTTCAGGAATGCCATGTCTCAGTTGGTAGTTACTTTTTGGCTGCACAGTTTTGATGTCAATTCCAGTTCTTAACACCGATATTTTATATTTCGGTTTTGACATGTTACTCTCTTTTTTAAACTCAGGGATGCGTTTATCGATTACTGGTTTAATGACAATAAGATCACAATGGACACGGCTACCCAGATATTTGAAATACTAAGAAAGCCAGGTTACAGTTATCTCACTCAGGTCAGCATTTCTTTCCTCTTTTTGGTCTTGGTAGGCATGTATATATGACTCCAACTGGACAAGATGATTATTCTATATTACTGTTTGTTTTCTTGAAGGGAATACTAATTCTCCATAATTTGCGCAGGAGGATTTTAAGCCTGTTCTAAAAGAACTCCTGGCAACTCACCCAGGTTTAGAGTTTTTACAAGGCACTCCCGAGTTTCAGGACAGATACGGTAATCGCTGTTATGTGTTGTTCAAGTTGCCTAGTAGTTGGCTCTATCACCAGTATTCTTTGTATATTTGTGCATTAGACGTGCATTTTGAGTCATATGTTCTTTCAAAAGCCAATGATGATAGTATCTTATATGATGAAAAAGAAATGATCCCTGGCAAAGTGATTTCATTTGTGAATTCTTGTTATGTTTTTTTAATGTAGTTATGTCCTCCGCATCTTTTGAGACAGATACCCTTTTTAGCCGCATATGCCAAAGAGATGGAATATAATTTTTTAGCGGGTCTAACACTGAAATAAAATAAGGCATCGTTTTCTTCATAGTTCTGTTTGCGTAGAGCTGACGAGAATTGAGTTGAGCCTGAGATGGTAGTAAGGAAATCCTGGAACCGATCGTAGATTGACACCCCTGCACTTTGGTATTAGAAAGTTAAACCTGAATGGTTTGCTATCTGAAGGTATGATTATAGGAATTCTAGTGTGTTCTACAATAAACCTGTCGGCATTTGGAACTCTCCGTATCAACATCTAAAACATGGTCTTTCTGTCTATCTTAAGAACTCGTAAGTGGCTCATCATCCTCTGCTATAAACGTTGAAGTATTTTAGTCTGTTCTACAGTAGACCTGTTGGTACGGAACTCTTCGTATTAACATCTAAAATATGGGCTGTCTTTCTGTCTATCTTAAGAACTCATATTTCTTCCTTAAAAATAATCTGTTATTTTCTCGTGTTCAGTAACATAGGAAAATGATAGTTTTTAGTCATGAATGTTGTATGCAAGGACAAGCTGTTGTTTGTAGAGCATATCTTTTTTCTCCAGTAATAACATACTTTTTGATTTTGTGATGAATGGATATTCCGAACTAATGCTGGTGATTTGCTGCATCTCATTCATCTGCTTATTATGTTTTAATGTGTTTTTCAGCTGAGACTGTAATATACAGAATCTTCTACTCCATAAATAGATCTGGAAATGGTCATCTTACCCTTAGAGAGCTAAAACGTGGGAATTTAGTAGCTGCAATGCAGCAACTTGATGAGGAAGAGGATATCAACAAAATACTGAGGTAATTCATGGATGGAACTGTACAAATTCCTTAAATGCCGCGTGTGCATGTATATTTCCCAAGATCTCTCAGTAGAATATGGTTTCCATTACACGATGCTTTAGCTCCTTACGAATTCTGTTCTTTCAAGAGCTCCTTCCTTATGTGGTTGTGATGGCCAACAGGAATTTCATGGCTTCAGTTGATCCTACTATATGCTGCAAATAAAGCATATTTTACATGGTTTTCGTATAATTTTCTGACTTTGTCGTATCTGATGCAGATATTTCTCATACGAGCATTTTTATGTAATCTACTGCAAATTTTGGGAGCTGGACACAGATCATGATTTCTTGATTGACAAAGAGAACCTTATCAGATATGGAAATCATTCGTTGACCTATAGAATAGTCGATAGAGTCTTTTCACAGGTTAGTCCATTACTAGTTCTATTACTAGTTTATATTGAGAGCTGAGATGTTAGATTGCATTAATGTTGCTTACTGTGCACTTCCATTTTTTTTCCAACTAAGGTCCCAAGGAAATTCACAAGCATGACCGAAGGAAAGATGGGTTATGAGGATTTTGTTTACTTCATCTTGTCAGAGGAAGATAAATCATCTGAGCCTAGCCTTGAGTACTGGTAATTGTGTTCTCCTGGTTTGATATGTCTTCTGTTTTACCTGTAACTGTTTTATTATCTGAGGGTTGCTTGAGAGCAATTCCATCCTTCGAATGTATGCTTAAATGTCTAGTCCCCATGCTGTGCTATTTGGTCTCGAGGCATTGACGGCAAACGAGTGAACAAAGCCCCAACAATTGGGTTTTAATGGGAATGTTTTTTTAGTATGTGATTTTTCTACACAATTTTGCTACAAATTTCCAACATGAAGTTATGTGTATGGGACACCTATATGTTATATCATATCTGCAACTCATATTATATACAGTTTGTGGTAAAATATGTTCCTTCATCTATTGAAACGCCTCACACTCTCTACAGGTTTAAGTGCATTGATCTTGATGGCAATGGTATTTTAACTACCAATGAAATGCAGTTTTTCTATGAGGAGCAGTTGCATCGTATGGAGTGCATGGCACAGGAACCTGTGCTTTTTGAGGACATACTATGCCAAATGATTGATATGATTGGACCAGAGGTATCATCATCCTGGATATAACTGTGATTCATTTACCCCCTGTTTGGAACAGTGGAATCCAAAGGCAATGAGGAGGAATTGCATTGTTCTCTACAAAATTCATGCATTCAGTCATGCCCTTAACTGCATTTCATAAAGCTTTTCCTTTGTGCAGAATGAGACATATTTTACACTGAGGGACTTGAAAAAGTGTAAACTCTCGGGAAATATATTCAATATCTTATTTAATCTCAACAAATTTATGGCGTTTGAAACTCGTGATCCATTCCTCATTCGCCAGGTAATCACTGTTTTGCAATGAAGTGTTTGAATCCACTGCATTTATTTAGTTAAAAGGTTGTATGGTTTTTAATTGCAGGAGCGTGAAAATCCAACTCTAACTGAGTGGGATCGGTTCGCCCATAGGGAATACATCAGGCTGTCGATGGAAGAGGATGGTGAAGATGCTTCAAATGGAAGTGGTGATGTGTGGGACGAGTCACTTGAAGCTCCATTTTGAATCATGTGAGTGCTACTAGTGCTTTCTGAATGAACTTACAGATTTGATACAGATGGCTAGTGAATTATGGAAACCACAGAGCATTGTTAAGATCTCAGAATTTTGATTCCATGGGTTTAGAAAATTTGGACCATCTTAATATTTGCACTTCAATCGTTATTTTACCAGACTACTTCCAAGAATAGGTGATTGCATTATTCCCTCTTAGACCTGCCTTTCATAGTGACACACATCTCCATTTTCCAGTTCCTAAAAGAAAACATGTTTTCAATTCCCAACCTATCAAGGAAATAATCTGTTTTTATTATTCAAAATGTTTAGTGTTGTCCATCTCTACTGTCCAAGAGATAAATCTTGGCAATTTCTTAAGTTCCGTATCTGAAATTTAATATCGCCAGTGTGGGTTGATCAGCAGTAAAAACTGAATTGTGTTTGAGTGGTTTACGCAAAAACTGCTGTCAAGTATACTGCAATTTTTCCCCGTCATGCAGAGAATTTTGAATCTGGTGCCAGCGGCATGTCCTCATATTTCATAACCCTCCACCCCCTTGAGCGAACACATGGTTCCATTTTATCTCTCGTATAAGCTGGTCATCGGTGCAGATGTAATGGTTTTTTCAGAGCATCTTTGCTTCCTGCGTCTTTGCTGCCTTCGATGTTTATCAAGTTAAAGCTTGTATAATCTATAGTAGCCAGTACGATTGGTGAGTTTCGTCCAATCAAACAATTACTCTGGCCATTCATATTAGTTGTAGTTCTAGAATTTGTGCCAGTCAAAACTTTTTAGGTTTGACCATCAATATAGAAAGAATTACCGTCATATCAAACTGAAATTAGTAGATTTTTCATGAAGTCAAAGTGTCCTGTCCTAACCTACTTATATTGTGATTCGGAGTATGTTCTGATGTACCACAAGTTTATTTTTAGTTTTCATCTATTTTTAACATGTATGTGACCTGGTAATTTGGCTCTGTTGATATGATAGAATGATGATTTGATGAGAAAATAAAACAAATCATGATATGTTTACAGCTACTTCCTTTGCTGAACTGTTCCAGAACTGTCTTTCCCATTAACAGGCCTCACACTCCTAATTGGTTGGATATGGATGAAATTGGTTGGGAAGTTGAAGAAGTGTAAAGGTTTTGGCTAGCCTGCGGAGGTCATTGCAGGCTCTAAGCAGTTTCAGTAACACCAAAGACTACTTATGAGTTTTACTGTGCAGGTCTGATTTGATATTATCAGTTGTCCAGTTGTGCAAACATTTTTGCTTGCCAGGAAGAATGTGGAAGTTGATGTGAGGGCCTCCTGCATATTGACAAGGCAACAACCTCAACAGTCTCAAAGCTGAAGTGGGGAAACTTCTGTGCTCTACCTTTTTCTCATTGTGTTCTGATTGTTGCTTTAGGGGGGATGCCAATTTATTCAATTGCTGTGCTCGAATTTTGGAGCTGAACTGTTGATGTTTGGCTGCCATTTTCCTTGTTAATCTGTGGGTGTGCGAGCAAGCAATGCCATCATTAACTTCGATCATCGTTTGTAACTTCCTGGTTCTGATTTCTGTTCAGTTTGGTATGGCGTTTGTTGCGATTCTTGGTACATTTTGGTAGGTGGGGAGGGGTCTCAAAACATGGATGTGAGTTGGTCATTTGTAACATTAACAAGTAACTATGCATCAGGTGCATAAAATCTAAACAGGAAAGTAGTTTCCATTGTTAATCCAGATTTTTGTCGTAGCATAAATTTATAGGATGTTTCATTTGTATATGCTGCGATACTGTCATCTGGTATTTTGCTTTTCAACTTGTGGAACTCTGCAGTTGTCCAAAGCTTTCTTATTAGTTCAGTGCCAGTTATGGTACCGTGTTGAAATTTGTTGTACTATATCGTGTATGCAAACATGTCGTACAATACATTCACATGGAACTACATCTTTTTTTGAGATGCAAGAAACTGCAACTTATATACAGTAATATTGGCTCCGTTCCATGGATGTGACCAATTTGACGAATTCGGGCCTCCACTATGGACTTCGGTGATCCATTGACAAACATGATATTATTGATATACTAATGTCCTGTGATAAACTTGACTAGATCTTGCTAATCCTATTTTTATTAACACTAAAATCGTAATTTTGCCTAAAACCAAAATCGTAGTTAAGTGTGGCCAACAGAAACCTGATTTAAGTACTTCTATTATGGTGGTGCGGTCACCTGTTTGATGCCCTACATAAGGACTACTACGGCAAGCATACACTTTAAAAAGATGCAGGCCAGTAGAAACCGGATTGAAGTGTTTGACGCCATACGCAAGGAATTCTCCGGCGAGCTTGTAAGATGGCATCTTTCACATATTAAGGGACACATCGTCTAATCATGCCGTCCGACCCATGCTTTTAGAGGAATTGATCTTTCCAAAAATCCCTAAAGAATTTCTTCCTCTGATTATAATTCTTGTTTGAAGGTAGACAAAGTCAGCATAATCGGCAAACCATGGTACCACCTTTCGAGAGAAGATTCCAACAAATCCTTTGATAGGGTATCCTGACCAGGCGAGTAGGCCGGACGAGAAAGAGAGCATGTCAAACATGCATGGAGGATCATATTGGGTGCATGAGAAAGAGAGCACGTCAAACACGCATGGAGAATCAAATTGGGTGCACAGGAAACAGACGATTTTCCATGTTCAGGTAATGTGCCCTACATGTTGCATGTTTGATCTTTATTAATATTGGAATTTTCTTGAATGAAAGGTCGGAACTCTAGGATCCTATGGTTATGAGGTGCTAACTTGGGTGGTCCCTACCTCCCCTTGTAAGTTGGCGGGGGTAGGGTTACAAGAGTCCAAGTCAGTTTACATAGCTTGAAACCCAAGTAAGGTATGCATATTGTACAACAAGTAAGGAGGCATCTTTACATTGAAGGCCTCAGGTCGGACGACCGGGGCTAGGTAGCTGCACGGGTCCATGCCAAGTCTACTCGGGCTGACTTCTGGTGGCTCACGATACCTCTGGTGTAGGACGCTATTAGTAGCCCTGATAACCCACAAGTATAGGGGATCGCAGCAGTTTTTGAGGATAGAGTATTCAACCCAAATTTATTGATTCGACAGAAGATGAGCCAAAGAATATTTGCAAGTATTAGCAACTGAGTTGTTAATTCAACCACACCTGAAGATTAATTATCTGCGGCAAAGTGATTAGTAGCAAAGTAATATGATGATTTTGATAGTAGTAGCAACAACAATAGTAACGGTAACAGTGGTAGCAATGATTTGTAGCAAGTGTAACAGTAACAATAGCAGTAGTAACTTAGCAAGAACAATATAAGAGAAATTCGTAGGTATTGGATCGATGGATTCGTTGGATGATATTCATCATATTACAGTCATAACCTAGGGCGATAGAAAACTAGCTTCAGTTCATAAATATAATGTAGACATGTATTCCTTAAATGTCATACATGCTTATGGAAAGAACTTGCATGACATATTTTGTCCTACCCTCCCATGTCAGCGGGGTCCATATGAAAACTAAGGGATATAAATACATCTTTTTAATAGAGAACCGGAACAAAACATTAACACATCATGAATACATGAACTCCACGAACTACGGTCATCATCGGAAAGTATCCCGAATACTGTCACTTCGGGGTTTACGGATCATAACACGTAACAAGTGAATATAACTTGCAAAATCGGATCTAGAACATAGATATAATGGTGATAAAATAAACGGTTCAGATCTGAAATCATGGCATCCGGGTCCAAAGTGACAAGCATTAAGCATGGAAAAGTCATATCAACATCAATCTCAAAACATAGTGGATACCAGGGAACAAGTCCTAACAAAACTAACTCGATTACATGATGAATCTCATCCAACTCCTCACCGACCAGCGAGCCTACGAAGGAATTACTCACTCCCGATGGGGAGCATCATGGAATTGGCGATGAAGGAGGGTTGGTGATGATGAAGATGGAAGATCCCCCTCTCCGGAGCCCAAAACGGACTCCAGATCTGGCTCCTGATGAAGAATAGGAGGTGGCGGTGGCTCCGTATCGCGAAACGAGATAATTCTTCCTCCCTGATTTTTTTCTGGAAAAATAGGTATTTATGGAGTTGGACTCAGGGTCTACGGGGCCACCAGGTGGGCAGAACCCACCTGGACGCGCCTGAGGGGGGGGGGCGCCCTGGTGGGTTGTGCTCACCCAGGGGCCCCCTTCGGTGGTTCTTGGCTCCAATATTTTTCTTTTATTGTATAAAAATTCTCCAAAAAGTTCCGTTCCAATCCGAGAACTTTTATTTCTACACAAAAACAACACCATGGTAGTTGTACTGAAAACAACGTCAGTCCAGGTTAGTTTCATTCAAATCATGCAAACTAGAGTCCAAAACAAGAGGAAAAGCATTAGGAAAAGTAGATACGACGGAGACGTATCAACTCCTCCAAGCTTAAACATTTGCTTGTCCTCAAGCAATTCAGTTGATAAACTGAAAGTGGAAAAGAAAAACTTTTACGAACTCTTTTGCTCTTGTTTACATAAATAAGCTTAAGTAGCGCCCATGTTTTCAGCGAAGATTATAACTAACCATGTCAACAATAACTCTTAAAAATTATATTAACTCATATCAATGACATAATCAACTAGCAAGCAATAATAAAATATCTCAAATGACAACACATTGTCAAAACAATCATGATATAATATGACAATAGTGGTATCTCACTAGTCCGTTTTGGGACCGCAAAACATAAATGCAGAGCACCTCCAAGGTTCAAGCAGTGACTAAACATTGTAATTCATGGTAGATAAGATCCAGTCATGACGCATCCAACATTAACTATACACAATGCATGAAGATGACAACAGTGCTCTCAGAATCTAGCGCTTATTTGAGAAGGTAAGGACTCAACATAAAATTAAATAGATAGCCCCTTCGCAGAGGGAAGCAGGGATTTGCAGCGGTGCCAGAGCTCAGTTTTTAAAACAGAGGCAAATGAAATTTTGAGAAATGCACCCTTCCTGTTTACTTTGTGACCATTAGTTATCGATATCTTCCATGCTAAACACATTAGTGACGGTTGTCAAGCGATAAAAGTAAAGGTTTACCCCCCTCCACCAACACTCACACTCCAGGGCTAGCCGAATCCTCGGGTACCATCCATACCAACATCAGTCCTGGGGGAGTTTTGTTTAATTATTTGCAATTTGATTTCGGGACTAGGAATCCCTATTACCGCCCCTCTCATGCAAGGACGAGTGAATAAACACTCATCATGAGAAGAACCCGCTTAGCATGAAAGATACCGACTACCTCCTGCCGCTCTATGAACAATCCAAGCACAGAAAAACAGATATTTATTTGAAGGTTTTAGATGTGGCACATGAAAATTTACTTAGAGCGGTAGGGTAATACCGCGTATAGGTATATATGGTGGACTCTTGGGTTTTAGGATTTTGATGCACAAGCAGTAATTCCGCTTAGTACATGTGAAGGCTAGCAAATAGGTTGGGAAGCGATCAGCTAGAGAGCAAAAACGGTCATGAACATGCATTATGCATAATGAACATTGGATACTAGCATGAGTAGGATATGAACACCATGAACATAAATATCAGAGGCGATGTTGGTTTTGATTCAACTACATGTATGAACATGTGCTAAGTCAAGCCACTCGAAACATTCAGAGGAGGATACCATATCATCATACTACATCACAATCATTTTAACGCAATATTGACGTCCAAGATAAATCATTATCCACTCGTAGCTACTTAAGCATGGCACGAGAAACTATAATCTCTAATTGTCATTGCAAACATGTTTGATCATAATATGCCGAATCATGGATACTAGGTTAAACATATTTACAAAAACATAACAAGTTGAGTTCATACCAGTTTCTCTCTGCCACAACCAGTTAATATCGCCATTATTGCCTTTCACTTGCACGACCGAACGATTTAAAAATAATAATAGTGCAAGAGTGTCATGGACTAAGCTGAAATCTGCAAACATTTTATTCAAAAGGAGAAGACAAGGTAATTTGGGCTCTTTGTTAGATCAATAATAATGCATATGAGAGCCACTCAACATTTCATTGTGGTCTTCTCCTTGGTATGACTCAATAATCAGAAAAGAAATTTAGAGAAACACATTGAAATATTTTTGGAGTTTTTAGTTTTTCTAGAAGAAAGCAAATTAAAGAAGGAAAACAACGAGAAAACTATTTACACGGGAAAGCTCCCAACTAGCAAGAAGAAGAATCGAGAAATATTTTTGGGTTTTCTTTTGATACTACAACTAATTAAACTAGAAAGAAAAATCGAAAAGAAGCAGGAAATATTTTTGGGTTTTCTCGAAGTTTTTCAAACATAGAAGAAGAAAGCGAGAAAATAAATCTAGCAAGGATAACACAATGAAAAAGTGTGAACACTGACAACTGGAATGAAATGTGTCAACATGAATGTAATGTTGGTGGAAATACGTACTCCCCCAAACTTAGGATTTTGGCCTAGCTTGGTAATCATTGTCTGTAGCATGCGTAGTAATCGGAGTGATAGCTCATGGAGGCTCTTGGTGCAGCCTCCTCAGCTCACCGAGCAGCCACAACCTATGTGTTGTGTGCGCGGGCCTTGCTCTCAAGAACATAATACCTTCCTTTGCTATGATAATCAAAGAGAGCAGGAGCAGGCAAAAAGGTGTGCACCACAGAAGCTTTATTAAACAGTAGGTTATAAATATAATCAGTGGTCTCGCCCTTAAGGAACTTATGGCGCTTCATGGCCTCAAAGTCTAAGTACTGAGTGGGTAATATAGGGTCATTAGGCCAAGGTGATACTCCCAGTTCCCTTGCTAAACATGAAGAATATATCCCACCATAAAAATATCCACTACCAGCGTTGTGTTGCAGTCTGCGTGCAACAATCGCTCCAAGGTTATAATATTTATTACCGATGAGAGCAGTGTATAAAAGGCTCAAGTCAGGAGCACAAAGTGTGTTGCAATCCTGCTTGCTGATACGTCTCAATGTATCTATAATTTTTGATTGCTCCATGCTATATTATCTACTGTTTTGGACATTATTATCCACTTTTATATTATTTTTGGGACTAACCTATTAACCGGAGGCCCAGCCCAGAATTGTTGTTTTTTTTGCCTATTTTAGGGTTTTGAAGAAAAGGAATATCAAACGGAGTCCAAACGGAATGAAACCTTCGGAAACGTGATTTTCTCAACGAACAAGACCCAGGAGACTTGGACCCTACGTCAAGACACAAAAGAGGAGGCCACGAGGTAGGGGGGCGCGCCTACCCCCTAGGCGCGCCCTCCACCCTTGTGGGCCTCCTGTTGCTCCACCGACGTACTCCTTCCTCCTATATATACCCACGTACCCCAAACGATCAGATACGGAGCCAAAACCCTAATTCCACCGCCGCAACTTTCTGTATCCACGAGATCCCATCTTGGGGCCTGTTCCGGAGCTCCGCCGGAGGGGGTATCCATCATGGAGGGCTTCTACATCAACACCATAGCCCCTCCGATGAAGTGTGAGTAGTTTACCTCAGACCTACGGGTCCATAGTTAGTAGCTAGATGGCTTCTTCTCTCTTTTTGGATCTCAATACAATGTTCTCCCCCTCTCTTGTGGAAATCTATTCGATGTAATCTTCTTTTTGCGGTGTGTTTGTTGAGACCGATGAATTGTGGGTTTATGATCAAGTCTATCTATGAATAATATTTGAATCTTCTCTGAATTCTTTTATGTATGATTGGTTATCTTTGCAAGTCTCTTCGAATTATCAGTTTGGTTTGGCCTACTAGATTGATCTTTATTGCAATGGGAGAAGTGCTTAGCTTTGGGTTCAATCTTGCGGTGTCCTTTCCCAGTGACAGTAGGGGCAGCAAGGCACGCATTGTATTGTTGCCATCGACGATAACAAGATGGGGTTTTCATCATATTGCATGAGTTTATCCCTCTACATCATGTCATATTGCTTAAGGCGTTACTCTGTTTTCATTAACTTAATACTCTAGATGCATGCTGGATAGCGGTCGATGAGTGGAGTAATAGTAGTAGATGCAGGCAGGAGTCGGTCTACTTGTCTCGGACGTGATGCCTATATACATGATCATACCTAGATATTCTCATAACTATGCTCAATTCTGTCAATTGCTCAACAGTAATTTGTTCACCCACCGTAGAATACTTATGCTCTCGAGAGAAGCCACTAGTGAAACCTATGGCCCCCGGGTCTATCTTCATCATATTAATCTACCAATACTTAGTTATTTCCTTTTACTTTGATTTTATTTTACTTTGCATCTTTATCATAAAAATACCAAAAATATTATCTTATCATATCTATCAGATCTCACTCTCGTAAGTGGACGTGTAGGGATAGACAACCCCTTAACGCATTGGTTGCGAGGATTTATTTGTTTTGTGCAGGTACGAGGGACTCGCGCGTAGCCTCCTACTGGATTGATACCTTGGTTCTCAAAAACTGAGGGAAATACTTACGCTACTTTGGTGCATCATCCCTTCCTCTTCGGGGAAAACCAACGCAGTGCTCAAGAGGTAGAACTTGCCTACGATGCAGTTGCCATTAAAGAGTGCAAAGTATTGAATCGATGGGAAATGAATGCTCTTTATTCTGCCTTGTGTCACTCCTCTAGTTTCACCATAGGAAAGGCTAGTCAAGAATGTCTACTCAGATCTTGGAGGTTCGTCCAGAGAACCCCAAAATGGAATTTTGCAGTAGTTAGCAAATATCTCTGAAGGTACGGTAAATGGATTGTCATACAGTTTAAATGACACTCTAGACTCACGATGATGAAATTTAAATTCTTCAGTAAATGATTCTGTGAGGTTCAGGTGTTGGTTGCACTTATCTTCCATGTAGGGGCCGAGCTCGGTGTTGTGAACATATTGCTCAAATTCTTCTTTAATACGTGCCCTCACCATAAAATTGTTGCATGGCCATATGCAGGATTTGGTAGTTGCTTCCCTGTAACGCCCCGAGACCGATGTGCCAGGTGTCTTCCAATTATTCGCTGTCGTTGCCATGTCATTTGCTTGCGTGTCGCATCTTGTCATGTCATCATGTGCATTGCATCATCATGTTTTCGAAACTTGCATGCGTCCCGGCCTCCTCGTTCTCTTCGTTGTCCGTTCTGAGCCCAGACACACTTGCACGCGCCCGCGGCATGTCCAAAATATTATTTTTATAAGTGGCCGGAAAATGTTCTCGGAATGGGTGGAAAGTTGGCGTGCGGTATTATTTTAGTGTAGATAGACCGCCTGTCAAGTTTCACCGCATTCGGAGTTCGTTTGATAGCCCAACCGTTAAACTATAGCGACAGTATAGTCGGTCAAACGTCGGACGTTTTCGGTCTCTGGAAACAGTCGCCGGGCCTTTCTCTCTTCTCTTTTCTCAGCCTAAGGCTTTCCGCACAGTCCACTACCTACCGCCAGGTCCAACCTAACCTCTCTCGTCAGCCCGCGGCCCTCCTCGCGCGCGCGCCCGAAAGCTGTCCCGGACCCGACCCGGACTGTCGCTACCTTTGTGTCCAGATCAGCCCCAAACATCTACAAAACGTCTCCGTTTTCTTATTTGGGCTCCCTAGCCTATTTTTTCCCGACCGTCCGATTACGATCGGAGGGACGGATTAGCCCCTATCCGAAAATCCCCTGCTATATATAGTCCATCCCATACCTATTTTGGAAAACCCTAGAAATCCTCCTCATGTCCCGTCGCTGCGCCGCCACCCACTTCTCCCATCGGGATCCGCACCAAACCAACCACTGCACCCCTCGCTCCCCTCTCGTTTCACCAACTCCTCCCAATCCAGATCCCACCAAATCCCGCCGCCACCTTCACCTTGTTATCCGTTCCCAACCAACCACCGCAGCCAATGCGCCGTGCTCCTCCCTCGCCACAGCAGCAGCACCCGAGGCCGACCTCCCTCGCAACCCCCCTCTCTCTCCCTTCATTCTCCCCTTTTGGTTCTCTCGTGCTCTCAATTTCTCTC
Source organism: Triticum urartu (assembly GCF_003073215.2). Taxonomy (NCBI): domain Eukaryota; kingdom Viridiplantae; phylum Streptophyta; class Magnoliopsida; order Poales; family Poaceae; genus Triticum; species Triticum urartu. The sequence goes on from NC_053022.1 coordinate 280,679,223, forward strand.
TCTTTCTCTCTCGCCAGGTACATGAGCAAGGAGGAGCTCGCCCCGGTTGGCATGGCGCCATGGCCACCGTTCCATGTCGTCGAGCCTCGCCAAGTCCTTCCTCGCACCGGATCCACCCATCCCCGGCCAGCCTCCAGCCTCCCTCGCCTTTCCCCCGTCACCGGAGCCCCGCGTCCAAGCTCTGCAAGTCCCACGCCTTCAGCAGCGAGCACCTGTGCCTTGGGCTGCCTTCGCCCCCTGCCGCCGCAAGATCCGGCAAGTTCAGTGCTTCCCCGACCTCGTCGCGACTCCAACCGCATGCTCCGTCGCGCCATCTGTCTTCTTCATCGATGAACAGCGCCGCCATCCTTTGCGTCATGAGGACGCTCGAATCTCCTCTGCTTCTCGCTCGCCCGCACGTGTCCGCATCGACCTACCCTGTTCCATTCGTCACTCTCGGCCAGATCCGGCGCCTCCCTGCACCCCGAACCCGTCCCTGGCTCCAAGTCACCGCGCCACCCCATCGGAGTCCACCAACGACGGTGACCTCCGCCTTCCTGCGCCCCTACTATCGCCACTGCTCTGCTCCCGTCGAGCAGAGGACGAGCGACCTCGATCTCAACCGATCCAGCCCAGCCGCAAGCCAGCGCCAGGCCTCCCTCCTCCCACCGACTGGGCCAGGCCCAGGGTGAGCAGCCCCCAAGCGCCCCCTCCTCTTGTTTTTTTCTCTTGTTGGGCTGGCCAGATTCGGCCCAGTTCCTGTTTTTTTTCAGGTCTGCGATTTTGCCTTTATTCCAGAGACAGCAGTTTTGCAGGAAACCCCCTAGACAACATGCATATAATAACTCACAATTCGTGCATCGGATTAAAATGAATTATATATGAAATATGTTTAGTTTTTCATCTAGTTTCATAATATGTCATTTTCATCCATGTTTAAAATGTTGTTTGCATATAATTTGCTCCTATGCCATGCTAAAATGCTTTAACTCATAACTTTTTAACCGTAACTTGGTTTGTAACAAACTTTATATGTAAATGGGGTAGAAAAATGCATAGTTTAACTTGGTGGCATCACTTTGCATGTTTAACAACTCTAAAATATGGTTTAGGGCAGAACAGTACCAAATCCTTAAATTGCACATGAGGAGTTTCCGGACTTGTTTGTTGTTCCGGCCTCATTTAAACTTGACTAGATAGGTAGTTTTACTTTGCTTCACCCTCTTGCCATGTTTAACAACATTTAATATTGTTGGGTACATAAACGAGATCGAACTAAATAATAAGATCTCCATTTAATTTGTAGAATTGCTTGTGCACCTTGCCATGCCATGCCTCTTTAAACCGGACATGCATCATACTTGATTGTGCATCATGACATGATTATGTGTTGGTTGTTTACTATGTTGTTTGCCTTCTTTCCGGTGTTGCTTCTTCGGGTTGGTTCCGATAACGTCGTGTGTGTGTGGATCCGTTCGACTACGTCCGTTTGTCTTCTTCATGGACTCGTTCCTCTTCCTTGCGGGATCTCAGGCAAGATGACCATACCCTCGAAATCACTTCTATCTTTGCTTGCTAGTTGCTCGCTCTTTTGCTATGCCTATGCTACGATACCTACCACTTGCTTATCATGCCTCCTATATTGTTGAACCAAGCCTCTAACCCACCTTGTCCTAGCAAACCGTTGTTTGGCTATGTTACCGCTTTGCTCAGCCCCTCTTATAGCGTTGTTAGTTGCAGGTGAAGATTGAAGTTTGTTCCTTGTTGGAACATGGAGATGTTGTTCCTTGTTGGAACATGGTTACTTGTTGGGATATCACAATAATTCTTATTTAATTAATGCATCTATATACTTGGTAAAGGGTGGAAGGCTCGGCCTTATGCCTGGTGTTTTGTTCCACTCTTGACGCCCTAGTTTCCGTCATATCGGTGTTATGTTCCCGGATTTTGCGTTCCTTACGCGGTTGGGTATAATGAGAACCCCTTGACAGTTCGCTTTGAATAAAACTCCTCCAGCAAGGCCCAACCTTGGTTTTACCATTCACCACCTAGCCTTTTCTTTTCCCTTGGGAGTCACGCTCTCGAGGGTCATCATTATTTTGACCCCCCGGGCCAGTGCTCCTCTGAGTGTTGGTCCACCTTGTCAGCCACCGGTGGCCACCAGGGGCAACTCTGGGCTGGCCTACCAGAAGTTTGGACAATCCGATGTGCCCTAAGAACGAGATATGTGCAGCTCCTATCAGGATTTGTCGGCACATTCGGGTGGCTTTGCCGGTCTTGTTTTACCATTTTCGAAATGTCTTGTAACCAGGATTCCGAGTCTGATCAGGTCTTCCCGCTAGAAGGAATATCCTTCTTGACCATGAGAGCTTGTGATGGGCTAAGTTGGGACACCCCTGCAGGGTTTTGAACTTTCGAAAGCCGTGCTCACGGTTATGGGAAGATGGGAATTTGGTAATGTCCGGTTGTAGAAAACCTGAAGTTGACCTTAATTAAAATACATCAACCGCGTGTGTAACCGTGATGGTCTCTTCTCGGCGGGGTCCGGGAAGTGAACACGGTGTTGGAGTTATGCTTGATGTAGGTTGTTCTAGGATCACTTCTTGATCATAGTTTCACGATCGTGCTTTGCCTTCTCTTCTCGCTCTCATTTGCGTATGTTAGCCACCATATATGCTAGTCGCTTGCTGCAGCTCCACCTCATACCTTTTACCCTTCCTATAAGCTTAAATAGTCTTGATCGCGAGGGTGTGAGATTGCTGAGTCCCCGTGACTCACAAATACTTCCAAAACCAGCTTGCAGGTGCCGATGAGTCCGTGCAGGTGATGCAACCAAGCTCAAGGAGGAGCTCGATGAAGATCTTGTCCTTTGTGTTGTTCCGTTCTAGTTGATCAGTAGTGGAGCCCAGTTGGGGTCGACCGGGGATCTGTGTAGCTTTTGAGGTAGTCTTCTTTTATTTTGGTTCCGTAGTCGGACCTTGATTGTATCTGGATGTTGTAATGCTTTATTCATGTATTGTGTGAAGTGGCGATTGTAAGCCAACTATGTATCTCTTTCCCTTATGTATTACATGGGTTGTGTGAAGATTACCTCACTTGCGACATTGCTTTCAATGCGGTTATGCCTCTAAGTCGTGCTTCGACACATGGGAGATATAGCCGCATCGAGGGTGTTACATTCCCATATCGAACTTGTGCTTGGTTCAGCATAAAACCGACGCACCGAGCCAGTACTAGATGATGCCTCCGAATACCTCCTCCTCGAAGAACTCCTAAAGAAACTCATCTTATTCCTATGAACTAAATTCTGAAATTTTTCGTCCGCAAATTTTTTATCAACAAAACTTCACAAGATTGATAGCAACTACTCATAAGCATGCATAGAGGCTATATTGAGCATTCAAACTACTTAGAAACCCAAGAATTCAACATGCAAGCTCATCTATAGCAGCACCAAGAGTAGCTAATTATTCAAAATATAATCCACTAAAGCAAAAACTATTTGTACCAATGGAGGAGTCACATACCAAGTAGCAATCCCTCAAAACAGTTTTGGAAATGGAGCTTCGAGCAAAGAGATCGAAATCTGCGGGTTTGAGAGTAAGAACACGAGAGAGAGAGAGAGAGCAATGTGAATTTTTTCAGGAGGTAGGTGATGACATGGGCTAAAGAGATAAGTGTGTGTGTGGGGGGGGGGTCATGTGGGGACCACAACCCACCAGGGCGCGCCTAGGGCTGCTGGCGCGCTCAGGTGGGTTGTGCCCACCTGGTGCACCCCCTCTGATGTTATTTGCACTAAAAATTCAGGAATATTCAGAAAAAATTTGTATTAAATTTTCAGGACATTCTGAGAACTTTTATTTTTGGGTCATTTTTTATTGCATGGAAAATCCAAAAAACATGATAAACATGGTATTTTATTTATTTAACTAAGAAAAACAGAAAATAAAAGCTAAGGGCAGAAGGTAGTGCCTACTAAATTCATCAACTTCATACCTCTCAAAAATGATCCATTAATAAGGTTGATCAAGTCTTAGTAACAACCACCTTCGATTAGTATGAAACTGAAAAACTTTCGTAAAACACTAAGTTACCTCAACGGGTATACGCATGTCCCCCACAATAAGTATATCACATTTCTTTTTGGCAGTAGGTAGAGGTAGTTGAAAACTTCCAATAGTGAGTGTCGGAGATTTTTCAATAACATTAATACCATTCACTTGGAATTGTTTCTTTAGAAAGTGCACCGTATGCTCATTAGCATTAATATGAAAAGTGACCTTGCTTTTATTGTAATCAATAATAGCACCTGCAGTATTCAAAAAGGGTCTACCAAGGATAATCGAATGTTGTCGTCCTCGGGCATCTCAAGTATAACAAAGTCAGTTAAGATGGTAACATTTGCAACAACAACGGGCACATCCTCACAAATACCGATAGGTATATCGATTGATTTATCAGCCATTTGCAAAGATATTTCAGTAGGTGTGAGTTTATTCAAGTCAAGTCTTTTATATAAGGAGAAATGCATAACACTAACACCAGCTCGTAAATCACATAAAGCAGTTTTCACATAGTTTCTTTTGATGGAGCAAGGTATAGTTGGTATCCACGGATCTCCAACTTTTAGAGGTACTCCATCCTTAAAAGAATAATTAGCAAGCATGATGGAGATTTCAGCTTCAGGTATTTTCCTTTTATTAGTGATGATGTCTTTCATATATTTTGCATAAGGGGGCATCTTTAAGATATCAGTCAAGCGAGTACACAAAAATACTGGCCTAATCATTTCAGCAAAGCGTTCATATTCTTCATCATCTTTCTTCTTAGTTGATTTGGGTGGAAAGGGCATGGGTTTTTGAACCCATGGTTCTCTTTCCCTTCCATGTTTCCTAGCCACAAAGTCTCTTTTATCATATATTTTATTTTAAGGTTGTGGGTTATCAAGATCAACAACTAGTTCTATTTCAACATCATTATCTGGTTCTTTATCATTGTTTGGTTGAGTGTCTTCATGAACATCATCATTATCATTTTAATTATCACTAGGTGAATGTTCATTACCAGATTGAGTTTCAGCATAAAAAATAGAAACATCATTATTAGCTCCACGAGGTTTTTCTATCTCAGGCTCACTAGAGGTATGCAAAGTCCTATAATATTTCTCTTTCTTCTTCTTTTTAGAAGGACTAGGTGCATCAATGTTAATTCTTTGAGAGTCTTGTTCAATTCTTTTTTGGTGTCCCTCAGGATAAAGTGGTTCCTGAGTCATTCTACCTCCTCTAGTCATTACCCTAACAACATGATCATTGATATTATTGTGTATTTCATTAAGCAATTCTCTTTGAGATTTAGCAACTTGTTCTAGTTGAGTTTGAACCATAGAAGCATGTTTTCCTACACCTATAACATCATTAGAGATTCTAAATAACAAGTCACTCAAGCGAGCAATCATATTAGAGTTGTATTTCAATTGTTTCATACCATTTGCATTCAAGTGATCTTATTTTCTAATTTAGTTATCCAACTCATAAAGGCATTGACTAGGATGCATATGATAAGGATTGTCATTATCATTAAACTTCATTAAAGAATTTACCTCTACCACCTTGGTTGGTGCTGTATGATACGTCCATTTTGCATCATGTTTACCAACTGTTATTTACTATGTTTTTATGCATAATAATGCTTTTTGGAGTAATTCTAATGCCTATTCTCTCATAATATGCAAGGTTCACACAAAGAGGGAGAATACCGGCAGCTGGAATTCTGGACTTGGAAAAGCTACGTCAGAGTTACCTATTCTGCACATCTCCAAATGAGCTGAAAATTTACGAAGAATTATTTTAGAATATATGAGGCATATTGGAGCAAATAACCACCAGAGGGGCCCACCAAGTGGGCACAACCCACCTGGGCGCGCATGGGAGCCCAGGAACACCCTGGTGGGTTGTGCCCTGATAACCGACAAGTATAGGGGATCGCAATAGTTTTCGAGGGTAGAGTATTCAACCCAAATTTATTGATTCGACACAAGGGGAGCCAAAAAATATTGTCAAGTATTAGCAGCTGAGTTGTCAATTCAACCACACATGGAAACTTAATATCTGCAGCAAAGTGTTTAGTAGCAAAGTAATATGATAGTAGTGATAACGGTAGCAAAAGGTAACAGTAGTAAAAGTAATGTTTTTGGTATTTTGTAGTGATGATAGCAATAGCAACGGGAAAGTAAATAAGCTAAGAACAATATATGAAAAGCTCGTAGGCAATGGATCGGTGATAGAGAATTATGCTGGATGCGGTTCATCATGTAACAGTCATAATCTAGGGTGACACAGAACTAGCTCCAGTTCGTTGATATAATGTAGGCATGTATTCCGAATATAGTCATACATGCTTATGGAAAAGAACTTGCATGACATCTTTTGTCCTACCCTCCCGTGGCAGCGGGGTCCTTACGGAAACTAAGGGATATTAAGGCCTCCTTTTAATAGAGAACCGGAACAAAGCATTAACACATAGTGAATACATGAACTCCTCAAACTACGGTCATCACTGGTAAGTATCCCGATTATTGTCACTTCGGGGTTAACGGATCATAGCACATAATAGGTGACTATAGACTTGCAAGATAGGATCAAGAACACTCATATATTGATGAAAACATAATAGGTTCAGATCTGAAATCATGGCACTCGGGCCCTAGTGACAAGCATTAAGCATAGCAAAGTCATAGCAACATCAATCTCAGAACATAGTGGACACTAGGGATCAAACCCTAACAAAACTAACTCGATTACATGATAGATCCCATCCAACCCATCACCGTCCAGCAAGCCTACGATGAAATTACTCATGCACAGCGGTGAGCATCATGAAATTGGTGATGGAGGATGGTTGATGATGACGATGGCGACGGATTCCCCTCTCCGGAGCCCCGAACGGACTCCAGATCAGCCCTCCCGAGAGGTTTTAGGGCTTGGCGGCGGCTCCATATCGTAAAATGCGATGATTTCTTCTCTCTGATTTGTTTCTCCCCGAAACTCAATATATGGAGTTGGAGTTGGCGTCGGAGAGGCAACAGGGGGCCCACGAGGTAGGGGGGCGCGCCCTAGGGGGGAAGGCGCGCCCCCACCCTCGTGGAGAGACGGTGGCCCCCTGGCCTTCATCTTTTGCAGGTATTTTTCTTATTTTCTGAAAAGTGGCTCCGTGAAGTTTCAGGTCATTCCGAGAACGTTTGCTCCTGCACATAAATAACACCATGGTAATTCTGCTGAAAACAGCGTCAGTCCAGGTTAGTTCCATTCAAATCATGCAAGTTAGAGTCCAAAACAAGGGCAAAAGTGTTTGGAAAAGTAGATACGTTGGAGATGTATCAACTCCCCCGAGCTTAAACCTTTGCTTGTCCTCAAGCAATTCAGTTGACAAACTGAAAGTGATAAAGAAAAACTTTTACAAACTCTGTTTGCTCTTGTTGTTGTAAATATGTAAAGCCAGCATTCAGGTTTTCAGCAAAGATTATAACTAACCACATTCACAATAACGCATAGGTCTCAAGTTTACTTATACCAATAGCATAATCAACTAGCGAGCCATAATAATAAATCTCGGATGACAACACTTTCTCAAAACAATCATAATATGATATAACAAGATGGTATCTCGCTAGCCCTTTCTGAGACTGCAAAACATAAATGCAGAGCACCTTTAAAGACCAAGGACTGACTAGACATTGTAATTCATGGTAAAAGAGATCCAGTCAAGTCATACTCAATGTAAACTAACAATAATGAATGTAAATGACAGCGGTGCTCTCCAACTGCTGCTTTTTAATAAGAGGATGATGACTCAACATAAAAGTAAATAGATAGGCCCTTCACAGAGGGAAGCATGGATTTTTAGAGGTGCCAGAGCTCGGTTTTGAAACAGAGGTGAATAATATTTTGAGCGGTATACTTTCATTGTCAACATAACAACCAAGAGATGGGGATATCTTCCATGCTACACACATTATAGGCAGTTCCCAAACAGAATGGTAAAGTTTATACTCCCCCTTCCACCAACAAGCATCAATCCATGGCTTACTTGAAACAACGAGTGCCTCCAACTAACAAGAGTCCCAGGGGGAGCTCTATTTGCAATTATTTTGATTTAGTTTGCATAAAGCATGGGACTGGGCATCCCAATAACCAGCCATTTATCTCGTGAGTGAGGAGCGGAGTCCACTCCTCTTGAGAATAACCCGCCTAACATGGAAGTTACAGACAACCCTAGTTGATACATGAGCTATTCAAGCATACAAAACAGGATATTTATTTGAAGGTTTAGAGTTTGGCACATACAAATTTACTTGGAACGGCAGGTAGATACCGTATATAGGTAGGTATAGTGGACTCATGTGGAATAACTTTGGGGTTTATGGAGTTGGATGCACAAGCAGTATTCCCGCTTAGTACAGGTGAGGCTAGCAAAAGACTGGGAAGCGACCAGCTAGAGAGCGACAACAGTCATGAACATGCATTAAAATTAATCAACACCGAATGCAAGCATGAGTAGGATATATTCCACTATGAACATAAATATCATGAAGGCTATGTTGATTTTGTTTCAACTACATGCGTGAACATGTGCCAATTCAAGTCACTTAAATCATTCAGAGGAGGATACCACCCTATCATACCACATGATAACCATTTTAATAGCATGTTGGCACGCAAGGTAAACCATTATAACTCATAGCTAATCAAGCATGACATAAGAAACCATGATCTCTAGTTGTCATTGCAAACATGTTTATTCATAATAGGCTGAATCAGGAACGATGAACTAATCATATTTACAAAAACAAAAGAGGTCGAGTTCATACTAGCTTTTCTCATCTCAGCCAGTCCATCATATATCATCATAATTGCCTTTCACTTGCACGATCGACTGATGTGAATAATAATAATAGTGCATGTGCATTGGACTAAGCTGGAATCTGCAAGCATTCAATAAACAGGAGAAGACAAGGAAATATGGCTCTTTTGTTAGATCAACAATAATGCATATAAGATCCACTTCAACAATTTAATTATGGTCTTCTCTTATCAACCCCCAAAGAAAAGAAAAGAAATAAAACTATTTACACGGGAAAGCTCCCAACAAGCAAAAGAAGAACATGAAATCTTTTTGGGTTTTCTTTTTAATTACTACTACAAGCATGGAAGGTAAATTAATTAAAAGCTAGAACTATTTTTTTGGTTTTTCTTAAGGTTTATTAAACACACAAGAAGAAAGCATAAAAAGGAAAATATACTAGCATGGATGATACAATGAAAAAGTATGAGCACCGACATCTAGCAATGAGTGTGTGAACATAAATGTAATGTTGGTGGGAAATACGTACTCCCCCAAGCTTAGGCTTTTGGCCTAAGTTGGTCTATGGCCACGGCTAGCCTGGCGGATATCCATAATAATAGTTGGGGTCGTACTGAGAAGAAGAAGAGGAAGACTCCGATTGCCATTGGCTGACAATCATCTCCGAATCCTACTGGTAATTAGACTGTCGTGAAGGATCAAATTGTGGTTCCGGCTCTGGCTCCTCAGCTGGTGCAGGGTTCCGGTAGGCATGAATAGCCTTCAACGGAACAAGGTACGTGCCTATAGATAAATCAAACAAAGAAGGAGCAGGCAGGGTAATAGTCTCAGGATGATGTTTATTAAAGAACAATTGATATTTAAGCTCTTCTTCCCTATTCTTAACAATAAAATCATGTGCCACCATACTCTTATAATCTAAATAAACATGAGGCAGCACTTTTTCTTCCTTCTCATAATGCCTAATAGGTATGTTAAAATGTGCAGCTAGGCGTGAAGCATAGATGCCTCCAAAGATGGGGCCCTTTGTATGGTTCAGACTTAACCGTTTGGCAATAATGCCGCCCATACTAATAGAGTTATCACCATATAAACCGTGGAGCAAAATAATAATATCAGGGATACTAAGGTTTCTACAATTTCTGCGACCAATTAAGCAATGACTAGCAAATAATGTAAAATAACGTAAACCATGAAAATGTATGCTAGTGATTTGTGCATCGAAAACCTTCCTTGTTTCCCCTACAGTGATAGTATCAATAAACCCCTCCACATCATCGCGACGTGGTTCTTCTGTCTTGCCCTCAAAAGGGACTAAACAAACCCAACAAAAATCATAAAGTGACATCTCCTTATGCTCATCATATAAATAAAACTCCACCGTAGGTGGTGAGCTCCTAGAATGGAAATGAAAGTTTTGCACAAAGATATTTGTGAGTAAGAGATACTGATCGCATTGGTCGTGGAGGAAAGTGGTAAGGCCTGCATTCTGAGCCAATTCATGAAAATCTTCATAAATCCCAGCCGCTCTCAAGAAATCCTCGGAAGGCCATTCACACGCCCGAACCTCCGCGGTGCGAGGCAGATTATACTTAGGCTTCGGTGCCTTTTCCTTCGAGCTTTGGCTCGATGAGCCCCTCAAAAGTCTCCTCATCATTTTCTGAAAAGTTCTGAAATTTTTAGTAACTTCAAAATAAAAGTAACCCAAACTCAATAATATTGATAGCAACTACTCCTACAAGTGCCTAGGGCCTATATCATGCATCAAAACTACTCTTGACCATATAAATTTGACATGCAAGCTCAAGAACAGGGTCACCTAAGCAGCAAAAATTTGCAATGAATAAAGCACTAGAACAAAAACTAATTGGACCAATGGAGGAGTCACATACCAAGGAACAATCTCCCCAAGCAGTTTTGTGAGAGGTGCTTTGAGCAAGGAGATCTAAAATGGCAGCAAAGTGAGCTAGAACTCGTGCTTGAGCTGGATATTCGTGTTTGTGGGAGGAAGATGAAGTGTGTGGGTGCAAGAATAAGTGGAGGGGGGCCACCGTGGGCCCACGAGGCAGGGGGCGCACCCAGGGGGGTAGGGCGCGCCCTCCACCCTCGTGGGCAGGTGGTTGACCCCCCTGTTGTGTTCTCAATGCCAAATATTCTCAAATATTCTAGAAAAAAATCATCTTTAAATTTCAGGGCATTTGGAGAACTTTTATTTTCGAGGTATTTTTATATTGCATGGATAATCAGATAACAGACAGAAAAAGATTTATTTTTATTTTATTTAATATAAATAACAGAAAGTAAAAGTGGGGTATAGAAGGTTGTGCCTTCTAGTTTCATCCGTCTCATGATCATCAAAAGGAATCCACTAACAAGGTTGATCAAGTCTTGTTAACGAACTCATTCCGAATAACATGGAACCGGAGAAATTTCGAATAACACTATGTTACCTCAACGGGGATATGCACATCCCCAATAATAAGAATATCATATTTCTTTTTGATAGTAGGAAGAGGAAATTCAAAACCTCCAAATATAATCGATGGCATTTTTCCAATAGAGTTGATACTATGAACTTGAGGTTGTTTCCTCGGAAAGTGTACCGTAGGCTCATTACCATTAACATGAAAAGTGACATTGCCTTTAGTGCAATCAATAACAGCCCCTGCAGTATTCAAAAAGGGTCTTCCAAGAATAATAGACATACTATCGTCCTCGGGAATATCAAGAATAACAAAGTCTGTTAAAATAGTAATGTTTGCAACTACAACATGCACATCCTCACAAATACCGACAGGTATAGCAGTTGATTTATCAGCCATTTGCAAAGATATTTCAGTAGGTGTCAACTTATTCAAATCAAGTCTATGATATAAAGAGAGAGGCATAACACTAACACCGGCTCCAAGATCACATAAAGCAGTTTTAACATAGTTTCTTTTAATGGAGCATGGTATAGTGGGTACTCCTAGATCTCCAAGTTTCTTTGGTATTCTACCTTTAAAAGTATAATTAGCAAGCATGGTGGAAATTTCAGCTTCCGGTATCTTTCTTTTATTTGTAATAATATCTTTCATGTACTTAGCATAAGGATTGGTTTTGAGCATATCAGTTAATCGCATACGCAAAAAGATAGGTCTAATCATTTCAGCAAAGCGCTCAAAATCCTCATCATCCTTTTTCTTGGATGGTTTGGGAGGAAAAGGCATTGGTTTCTGAACCCAAGGCTCTCTATATTTACCATGTTTCCTAGCAACAAAATCTTTCTTATCATAATGTTGATTCTTTGATTCTGGGTTATCAAGATCAACTCCAGGTTCAATTTCTATGTCGTTATCATTACTAGGTTGAGCATCATCATGAACATTATTATTAGCATTACCGCTAGTTTCAGTTTCATTACCAGATTGAGTTTCAGCATCAGAAATAGAAATATTATTTGGATTCTCAGGTGGTTCAACAATAGGATCACTAGAAGCATGCAAAGTCCTATCATTTTTCTTTTTCTTCTTTTTAGAAGAACTAGGTGCATCTATATTATTTCTCTAAGAATCTTGGTTAATTCTCTTAGGATGGCCTTCAGGATACAAAGGTTCCCGAGTCATTCTACCAGTTCTAGTAGCCACTCTAACAGCATAATCATTATCTTTACTATTCAAATCATTGAGCAAATCATTTTGAGCTTTAAGTACTTGTTCTACTTGAGTGGTAACCATAGAAGCATGTTTACTAATAAGTTTAAGTTCACCTTTAACATTAGCCATATAATCACCCAAGTGTTCAAGCATATTTGAATTGTATTTCAATTGTCTACCAAAATAAGCATTAAAGTCTTCTTGCTTAGCCATAAATTTATCAAACTCATCTAAGCATGGGCTAGCAAACTTAGTAAATGGGATTACAGCTTTGTCATATCTATAGAGAGAATTTACCTTTACTACCTGTGTCGGGTTATCAAGACCATGAGTTTCTTCAATAGGTAATGGATTAATATTATATGTTTCTTCAACAGGCGGTAAATTAAGACCATGTATTTCTTCAATAGGAGGTAAATTCTTAACATCTTCAGCTTTAATACCTTTTTCTTTCATAGATTTCTTTGCCTCTTGCATATCTTCAGGACTGAGAAATAGAATACCCCTCTTCTTCGGAGTTGGTTTAGGAATAGGCTCAGGAATTGGCTCCAGAGGTGTCCAATTATTTTCATTTGTCAACATATTATTCAATAAAATTTCAGCTTCATCCGGTGTTCTTTCCTTGAAAACAGAACCAGCATAACTATCCAGGTAATCTCTGGAAGCATCGGTTAGTCCATTATAAAAGATATCAAGTATTTCATTTTTCTTAAGAGGATGATCAGGCAAAGCATTAAGTAATTGGAGAAGCCTCCCCCAAGCTTGTGGGAGACTCTCTTCTTCAATTTGCACAGAATTATATATATCCCTTAAAGCAGCTCGTTTCTTATGAGCAGGGAAATATTTAGCAGAGAAGTAATAAATCATATGCTGGGGACTATGCACACAACCAGGATCAAGAGAATTAAACCATATCTTAGCATCACCCTTTAATGAGAACGGAAATATTTTAAGGATATAAAAGTAACGAGTTCTCTCATCTTTAGTGAACAGGGTGGCTATATCATTCAATTTAGTAAGATGTGCCACAACAGTTTTAGATTCATAACCATGAAAAGGATCAGATTCAACCAAAGTAATTATATCAGGATCAACAGAGAATTCATAATCCTTATCAGTAACAAAGATAGGTGAAGTAGCAAAAGCAGGGTCAGGTTTCATTCTAGCATTTAGAGATTGCTTACTCCATTTAGCTAATAACCTTTTGAGTTCATTTCTATTCTTGCAAGCTAAAATAGCTAAAGAAGCTTCTTGATCAAATACATAACCCTTAGGAATAACAAGTGATTCTTCATCATCACTTTCATCAGTATCATCAGATTCAATATTTTCAATCTCTCTAGCCCTAGCAAGTTGTTCATCAAGAAAATCACTAAATGGCACAGTAGTATCAGGCATAGGGGTAGTTTCATCATAAGTATCATGCATAGTAGAAGTGGCATCATCAATAACATGCGATATATCAGAACGAATAGCAGAAGCAGGTGTAGGTGTCGCAAACTTACTCATATCAGAAGGTGAATCAACTGCAGAGCTAGATGGCAGTTCCTTACCTCCCCTCGTAGTTGAGGGATAGATCTTGGTTTTGGATCTCTCAAGTTCTTCATAATGATAAGCAGATATATATCCCAAGTGACTCAAAGAATAGAGCTATGCTCCCCGGCAACAGCGCCAGAAAATAGTCTTGATAACCCACAAGTATAGGGGATCACAACAGTTTTCGAGGATAGAGTATTCAACCCAAATTTATTGATTCGACACAAGGGGAGCCAAAGAATATTCTCAAGTATTAGCAGCTGAGTTGTCAATTCAACCACACCTGGAAACTTAATATCTGCAGCAAAGTGTTTAGTAGCAAAGTAATATGATAGTAGTGATAACGGTAGCAAAAGGTAACAGTAGTAAAAGTAATGTTTTTGGTATTTTGTAGTGATGATAGCAATAGCAACGGAAAAGTAAATAAGCGAAGAACAATATATGAAAAGCTCGTAGGCAATGGATCGATGATAGAGAATTATGCCAGATGCAGTTCATCATGTAAGAGTCATAACCTAGGGTGACACAGAACTAGCTCCAGTTCGTTGATATAATGTAGGCATGTATTCCGAATACGTGCTTATGGAAAAGAACTTGCATGGCATCTTTTGTCCTACCCTCCTGTGGCAGCGGGGTCCTTACAGAAACTAAGGGATATTAAGGCCTCCTTTTAATAGCGAACCGGAACAAAGCATTAACACATAGTGAATACATGAACTCCTCAAACTACGGTCATCACCGGTAAGTATCCCGATTATTGTCACTTCGGGGTTAATGGATCATAACACATAATAGGTGACTATAGACTTGCAAGATAGGATCAAGAACACTCATATATTGATGAAAACATAATAGGTTCAGATCTGAAATCATGGCACTCGGGCCCTAGTGACAAGCATTAAGCATAGCAAAGTCATAGCAACATCAATCTCAGAACATAGTGGACACTAGGGATCAAACCCTAACAAAACTAACTCGATTACATGATAGATCCCATCCAACCCATCACCGTCCAGCAAGCCTATGATGGAATTACTCACACACGGTGGTGAGCATCATGAAATTGGTGATGGAGGATGGTTGATGATGACGATGGCGACGGATTCCCCTCTCCGGAGCCCTGAACGGACTCCAGATCAGCCCTCCCGAGAGGTTTTAGGGCTTGGCAGCGGCTCCGTATCGTAAAACACGATGATTTCTTCTCTCTGATTCCCCCCCTGAAACTCAATATATGGAGTTGGAGTTGGCGTCGGAGAGGCAACAGGGGGCCCACGAGCTAGGGGGGCGCGCCCTAGGGGGGCAGGCGCGCCCCCACCCTCGTGGAGAGATGGTGGCCCCCCTGGCCTTCATCTTTTGCAGGTATTTTTCTTATTTTCTGAAAAGTGGCTTCGTGAAGTTTCAGGTCATTCCAAGAATGTTTGCTCCTGCACATAAATAACACCATGGTAATTCTGCTGAAAACAACATCAGTCCGGGTTAGTTCCATTCAAATCATGCAAGTTAGAGTCCAAAACAAGGGCAAAAGTGTTTGGAAAAGTAGATACGTTGGAGACGTATCATGCCCTCCTCGGCCCATCTCCGGTGCCCCTTGATACATCTCCAACATATCTATAATTTTTTATTGTTCCATGCTATTATATTATCATTCTTGGATGTTTTACAATCATTTTATAGTCATTTTATATCATTTTTGGTACTAACCTATTGACATAGTGCCAAGTGCCAGTTGTTGTTTTTGCATGTTTTTTTACATCGCAGGAAATCAATACCAAACGGAGTCCAAACACAGTGAAACTTTTTCTAGTTTTTTTGGACCAGAAGACATCCAATGGGCTGGAGAAGCACCTAGGGGGGGGGGTGCTCCGAGGGGAGCACAACCCACCAGGGTGCGCCTGGAGGCCCAGGCACGCCCTAGTGGGTTGTGCCCACCTCGATTGCCTCCCGAACCGCCTATTTACTCTATAAATACTCCAATATTCCATAAACCCTAGGGGAGTCGACAAAAATCAATTCCATCCGCCGCAAGTTCCAGAACCACCAGGTCCAATCTAGACACCATCACAGAGGGGTTCATCATGTCCATTGGTGCCTCTCCGATGAAGCGTGAGTAGTTCTTTGTAGACCTATGGGTCCGTAGTTAGTAGCTAGATGGCTTCCTCTCTCTTGTTTGATTCTCAATACAATAGCCTCTTGGAGATCCATATGATGTAACTCTTTTTGGGGTGTGTTTATTGGGATCCGATGAACTTTGAGTTTATGATCAGTTCTATCTTTTTATCCATGAAAGTTATTGGAGTCTTCTTTGATCTCTTATATGCATGATTGCTTATAGCCTCGTATTTCTTCTCTGATATTTGGGTTTTGTTTGGCCAACTTGATCTATTTATCTTGCAACGGGAAGAGGTGCTTTGTGATGGGTTCGATCTTACGGTGCTTGATCCCAGTGACAGAAGGGGAACTGACACGTATGTATCGTTGCCATTAAGCATAACAAGATGGGGTCTATTTCTACATAAATATATCTTGTCTACATCATGTCATCATTCTTATTGCATTACTCCGTTTCTCCATGAACTTAATACACTAGATGCATGCTGGATAGCGGTCGATGTGTGGAGTAATAGTAGTAGATGCAGGCAGGAATTGGTCTACTAATCTTGGACGTGATGCCTATATAATGGTCATTTCCTGGATATCGTGATTATTTGAAGTTTTATCAATTGCCCAACAGTAATTTTTCACCCACCGTTTGCTATTTTTCTCGAGAGAAGCCACTAGTGAAAACTACGGCCCCCGGGTCACTTCTTTAATATATTTGCCTTTGCGATCTATTTTCCTTTGCTTTTATTTTCAGATCTATTAAACCAAAAATAAAAAGAAATACCTTGATGCACTTTATTTTATTTGGCGTTCGATCTATCAATTTATTACAACTCTCTCACGTCCGTTTGCCAATTTCTGTTGCTGTTACCCGAAAGGGATTGACAACCCCTTTAATACGTCAGGTTGCGAGTATTTGTTATTTGTGTGCAGGTGATGTTTACGTAGTGTTTCTTGGTTCTCCTACTGGTTCGATAACCTTGGTCTCATCACTGAGGGAAATACCTGCCGTCGCTGTGCTACATCATCCCTTCCTCTTTGGGGAAATACCGACGTAGTTCTAGCAGACATCAAAAGGAATTTCTGGCACCGTTGCCGGGGAGACATCATCAATATCTACCAGGTTCCTAATCAAAAATCTCATCTCGTTGCAATTTACATTATTTTCCATTTGCCTCTCGTTTTTCTCTCCCTCACTTCACACAAATTTACCGTTTTATTCGCCCTCTTTTTCGTTCGCCATTTTCTTGTCGGATCTGTTTTTGAGTGCAATCTTGTTGCATATTCAGAATGACTCAAGAGAACACCAAGTTGTGTGATTTCTCCAATACCAACAACAATGATTTTATTGGCACTCCGATTGCTCCTCTCGCCACTAGTGCGGAGTCTTGTGATATTAATACCGCTTTGCTGAATCTTGTTATGAAAGATCAATTTTCTGGTACTCCTAATGAGGATGCCGTGTCCCATTTTAACACATTCGTGGAATTATGCGATATGACAAAAAAATATGTGGACAATGATGTTGTGAAGTTGAAACTATTTCCGTTTTCTTTGCGAGATCATCCAAAAATTTGGTTTTCTTCGTTGCCTCGCCATAGTATTGATTCTTAGAATAAGTGCAAAGATGCTTTCTTTACTAGGTATTTTCCGCCCGCAAAAATTATTTCCCTTAGAACCCAGATCATGAATTTCAAGCAACTTGAGCATGAGCATGTTGCACAATCTTGGGAAAGGATGAAAATGATGCTAAGGAATTGCCAAACTCATGGGTCAAATCTTTGGATGATCATTCAAAAAATCTATGCGGGGTTGAAGTTTGTTTCTCGTAATCTTTTAGATTCCGCCGCGGGTAGTACTTTTATGGAAATTACTTTGGGTGAAGCCACCAAATTGCTTGATAATATTATGGCAAATTATTCACAATGGCATACCGAAAGAGCTCCTACTAGTAAAAAAGTTATTTCAGTTGAAGAAATTTCTTCTTTGAGTGAAAAAGTTGATGCTCTTATGAAATTGGTTGCTAGTAAACGTGCTCCTATTGATTTTAATGATGTGCCTTTGTCTACTTTGATTGAGTAAAATAATGATTCCGTAGATGTCAATTTTATCTCGCGAAACAATTTCAATAACAATGCTTATAGAGGTAATTTTAATCCTATGCCTTTTCCTAGTAATTCCTCTAATAATTATGGTAATTCCTATGGCAATCCTTCTTACAATAATAATAGGAACACCTCTGATCTTGAGAATAATATCAAAGAATTTATCAACACTCAAAAAGTTTTCAATGCTACAATGGAAGAAAAGTTGAATAAGATTGATGATTTGTCTAGAAATGTTGATAGAATTTCTCATGATGTAGAAAATCTCAAGATGAAATTTTTTGTGCCTAAGGTTGAGGAATCAATCAAATCTCTTTATGTTTAAATGGATGAAAGTAAGAAAAGAACCGCTATGCTTAGAGCTAGAAGATAATTTTTAGAAAAAGTGTTTTCTAGTGATTGTTTTCATAAAAGTGATGAAGATCTTAAAATGATTGGTGTTTCTTCTATTGATTCCTTGTTTAGTAAAATGCAAAATGAAGGCTGGCAAAAGATTGAGAAGCGACCAACCAAGAAACAAATAATCTCATAAGCGAGCATTGAGCATAATTACTCATCAACATGACTCACATATCACATCATCATATCTCAAAACTATTACAAGGAATAAAGTTTATTTTGTCCAATGATCTTCATGAAAGTTTTTATTATATCCTTCTTGGATATCTATCACTTTGGAACTAATGTTTCATGTGTTTCTTTTGATAAGCTCAAACAAATATAAGTGAAGATCATGAGCATAATATTTCTTTCTCTCAAATTAATTTAAGTGAAGCAAGAGAGAATTTCTTAAAAAGATTACCAACTCTCAAATAAATCTAAGTGAAGCATGAGAGAATTTATTCAAAAATACTAAAGCACACCGTGCTCAAAAATATATAAGTGAAGCACTAGAGCAATTTCATAGCTCATAAAAATTTAAGTGAACCATAGAGAGCAATTCTAACAAGTCATGGCATAATTTTGGCTCTCTCAAATAGGTGTGTACAACAAGGATTCAAGACTTAAAACAAAAGGCAAAACAATTAAAGACTCATATCATACAAGATGCTCCAAGAAAAACTCATAGTATGTGACGAATAAAAATATAGCTTCAAGTAAAATACCGATGGTCATTACAAGAAAGAGGGGATGCCACTCGGGCATCCCCAAGCTTAGTTGATTGCTTCTCTTTGCATAATGGATTGGGATGTCATGGGCAACCCCAAGCTTAGGCTCTTCTTACTCCTTATTCCTTCATCCATCATAACATCACCAAAAACTTGAAAACTTCAATCACACAAAACTCAATAAAACCTTCGTGAGATCCGTTAGTATAATAAAACAAATAACTACTATAAGTGATGTTGAAAACCATTTCATATTTTATTCTTGAATTATATCTACTATATTACAAATTTTCTATGGCAAAAAATCTTCAAAGAAAACCATAGAATCATCAAAACAAGCACACAACACAAAGAAAACAGAATCTGTCAAAAACACGACAGTTTGTACCAATCTGGATATTTCGAATACTACTGTAACTCCAAAAATTATGAAAAATTAGGACAGCCTGAGAAACTTGTGTATTGATCTTTTTCAAAAAGAATTGGTATTTTATCACACTTCTGTTAAAAATGAAAATTATTTCCGTGAGCGCGAAAGTTTCTGTTTTTCAGCAAGATCAAATCAACTATCACCCAAGAAAATCCTAAAGGTTTTACTTGGCACAAACACTAATTAAAACACAAAAAAAACACAATCATAACAGTAGAATAATTTTGCAAACACTCAATAACAGGAAGCAAAAGGCAAAAATAAATTTTATTCATTGGGTTGCCTCCCAACAAGCGCTATCGTTTTACACCCCTAGCTAGGCATAAAGCAAGGATCTAAGTTTTGTTGTCTTTGTTTCTAGATCCATAAGATGCCCTCATGATTGATTCATATGGTGGCCTAATTCTTGTTCTAGGGAAGTGTTCCATACCCTTCCATAGTGGAAATTGGAACTTAATATTGTCTTCTTTCATATCAATCACGGCACCGATGGTGCGTAAAAACGGTCTACCAAGAATAATTGGACAAGACGGGTTGCAATAAATATCAAGAACAATAAAATCTATGGGCACATAATTCCTATTTGCAAGAATAAGAACATCATTAATTCTTTCCATAGGCTTTTTAATAGTAGAATCCGCCAAGTGCAAATTTAAAGAACATTCTTCAATATCGGTAAGACCAAGCACATCACACAAAGATTTCAGAATTGTAGAAACACTAGCACCAAGTCACCTAAAGAAAAACACTCATAATTTTTAATCTTGACTTTGATAGTAGGTTCCCACTCATCATGCAATTTTCTAGGAATTGAAACTTCCAATTCCAATTTTTCTTCCAAAGCTTTCATCAAAGAATCAACAATATGTTTAGTAAAGGCTTTATTTTGTTCATAAGCATGGGGTGAATTTATCGTGGATTGAAAGAAAGAAATACAATCAACCAAAGAGCAACAATCATAATTAAAGTCTTTGTAATCCAAAAGAGTGGGCACATCACTAGTTAAAGTTTGAACCCAAAGCTAAGCACTTCTCCCATTGCAAGAAAGATCAATCTAGTAGGCCAAACCAAACTGATAATTCGAAGAGACTTGCAAAGATAACCAATCATACATAAAAGAATTCAGAGAAGATTCAAATATTGTTCATAGATAAACTTGATCATAAACCCACAATTCATCGGTCTCAACAAACTCACCGCAAAAGAAGATTACATCAAATAGATCTCCACAAGAGAGGGGGAATAGATCTCCACAAGAGAGGGGGAGAACTTTGTATTGAGATCCAAAAAGAGAGAAGAAGCCATCTAGCTAATAACTATGGACCCGAAGGTCTGAAGTAAACTACTCACACATCATCGGAGAGGCTATGGTGTTGATGTAGAAGCCCTCTGTGATCGATGCCCCCTCCGGCGGAGCTCCGGAACAGGCCCCAAGATGGGATCTCGTGGATACAAAAAGTTACGGCGGTGGAATTAGGGTTTTGGCTCCGTATCTGATCGTTTGGGGGTATGTAGGTATATATAGGAGGAAGGAGTACGTCGGTGGAGCAACAGGGGGCCCACGAGGGTGGAGGGCACGCCTGGGGGGGGGGGGTAGGCGTGCCCCCTACCTCGCAGCTTCCCTGTTGGTTGCTTGACGTAGGGTCCAAGTCTCCTGGATCATGTTCGTTCCGAAAATCACGTTCCCGAAGGTTTCATTCCGTTTGGACTCCGTTTGATATTCTTTTTCTGCGAAACTCTGAAATAGGCAAAAAACAGCAATTCTGGGCCGGGCCTCCGGTTAATAGGTTAGTCCCAAAAATAATATAAAAGTGAATAATAAAGCCCAATAATGTCCAAAACAGAAGATAATATAGCATGGAGCAATCAAAAATTATAGATACGTTGGAGACGTATCAAGCATCCCCAAGCTTAATTCCTTCTCGTCCCCAAGTAGGTAAATGATAAAAATAGAATTTTTGATGTGGAATGCTACTTGGCATAATTTCAATGTAATTCTTCTTAATTGTGGTATGAATATTCAGATCCGAAAGATTCAAGACAAACATTTAATATTGACATAGAAATAATAATACTTCAAGTATACTAACTAAGCAATTATGTCTCTTCAAAATAACATGGCCAAAGAAAGTTATCCCTACAAAATCATATAGTCTGGCTATGCTCTATCTTCACCACACAAAATATTTAAATCATGCACAACCTCGATGACAAGCCAAGCAATTGTTTCATACTTTTGGTGTTCTCAAAATTTTTCAATCTTCACGCAATACATGAGCGTGAGCCATGGACATAGCACTTTAGGTGGAATAGAATGGTGGTTGTGGAGGAGACAAAAAAGGGGAAGATAGTCTCACATCAACTAGGCATATCAACGGGCTATGGAGATGCCCATCAATAGATATCAATGTGAGTGAGTAGGGATTGCCATGCAACGGATGCACTAGAGCTATAAATATATGAAAGCTCAACAAAAGAAACTAAGTGGGTGTGCATCCAACTCACTTGCTCATGAAGACCTAGGGCATTTTGAGGAAGCCCATCATTGGAATATACAAGCCAAGTTCTATAATGAAAAATTCCCACTAGTATATGAAAGTGATAACATAGGAGACTCTCTATTATGAAGATCATGGTGCTATTTTGAAGCACAAGTGTGGTAAAAGGATTGTAGCATTATCCCTTCTCTCTTTTTCTCTCATATTTTTTTGGGCCCCTTTTTTTGTCTGGAGTCTCATCCCGACCTGTGGGGGAATCATAGTCTCCATCATCCTTTCCTCATTTGGGACAATGATCTAAAAATGATGATCATCACACTTTTATTTACTTACAACTCAACAATTACAACTCAATACTTAGAACAAAATATGACTCTATGTGAATGCCTCCGGTGGTGTACCGGGATATTGAATGAATCAAGAGTGACATGTATGAGAGAATTATGAACGGTGGCTTTGCCACAAATACAATGTCAACTACATGATCATGCAAAGCAATATGACAATGATGGAGCGTGTCATAGTAAACGGAATAGTGGAAAGTTGCATGGCAATATATCTCGGAATGGCTATGGAAATGCCATGATAGGTAGGTATGGTGGCTGTTTTGAGGAAGGTATATGGTGGGTGTATGATACCAGCGAAAGGTGCGCGGTATTAGAGAGGCTAGCAATGGTGGAAGGAAGAAAAGTGCGTATGATCCATGGACTCAACCTTAGACATAAAGAACTCATATACTTATTGCAAAAATCTACAAGTTATCAAAGCAAAGTATTACACGCATGCTCCTAGGGGGATAGATTAGTAGGAGAAGACCATCGCTCGTCCCCGACCGCCACTCATAAGGAAGACAATCAATAAATAAATCATGCTCTGACTTCATCACATAACGGTTCACCATACGTGCATGCTACGGGAATCACAAAATTTAACACAAGTATTTCTCAAATTCACAACTACTCAACTAGTATGACTCTAATATCACCATCTCCATATCTCAAAACAATTATCAAGTATCAAACTTCTCATAGTATTCAACACACTCATAAGATTTTTTTATTAAATCTTGAATACCTAGCATATTAGGATTATTTAAGCAAATTACCATGATATTTAAGACTCTCAAAATAATCTAAGTGAAGCATGAAAGAGCAATAGTTTCTATAAAACAAATCCACCACCGTGCTCTAAAAGATATAAGTGAAGTACTAGAGCAAAACTATATAACTCAAAAGATATAAGTGAAGCACATAGAGTATTCTAATAATTTCTAAATCATGTGTGTCTCTCTAAAAAGGTGCGTACAGCAAGGATGATTGTGGTAAACTAAAAATCAAAGACTCAAATCATACAAGACGCTCCAAGAAAAACACATATCATGTGGTGAATAAAAATATAGCTCCAAGTAAAGTTACCGATGGAAGTAGACGAAAGAGGGGATGCCTTCTGGGGCATCCCCAAGCTTTGGATTTTTTGTGTCCTTAGATTATCT
Organism: Triticum urartu; assembly: GCF_003073215.2. Taxonomy (NCBI): domain Eukaryota; kingdom Viridiplantae; phylum Streptophyta; class Magnoliopsida; order Poales; family Poaceae; genus Triticum; species Triticum urartu. The sequence continues at coordinate 280,702,966 of NC_053022.1, forward strand.
TGGGGGTGCCATGGGCATCCCCAAGATTAGGCTCTTGCCACTCCTTGTTCCATAATCCATCAAATCCTTACCCAAAACTTGAAAACTTCACAACATAAAACTTAAAGTAGAAAATCTCGTGAGCTCCGTTAGCGAAAGAAAACAAAACACCAATTCAAGGTAATGTAATGAACTCATTCTTTATTTATATTGGTGTTAAACCTAATGTATTGCAACTTCTCTATGGTTTATAAACTATTTTACTAGCCATAGATTCATCAAAATAAGCAAACAACACACGAAAAAAGAATCTGTCAAAAACAGAATAGTCTGTAGTAATCTGTAGCTAGCGCAAGATCTGGAACCCCAAAAATTCTAAAATAAATTTATGGACGTGATTAATTTATCTATTATTAATCTTCAAAAATAATTAACTAAATATCACTTTCCAAATAAAAATGGCAGCAGTTCTCGTGAGCTCTAAAGTTTCTGTTTTTACAGCAAGATTAACAAGACCTTCCCCAAGTCTTCCCAACGGTTCTACTTGTCACAAACACTAATTAAACACAAAAGACACAATCAAAAAATAGGCTAGATAAATTATTTATTACTAAACAGGAGTAAAAATAAAATTGGGTTGCCTCCCAACAAGCGCTATCGTTTAACGCCCGTAGCTAGGCATAAAAAGCAAGGATAGATCTAGGTATTGCCATCTTTGGTAGGCAATCCATAAGTGGCTCTCACAATAGATTCATAAGGTAGTTTAATTTTCTTTCTAGGAAAGTGTTCCATGCCTTTCCTTAACGGAAATTGGAATATAATATTTCCTTCCTTCATATCAATAATTGCACCAATCATTCTAAGGAAAGGTCTACCAAGAATAATAGGACATGAAGGATTGCAATCTATGTCACGAACAATTAAATCTACGGGCACATAGTTCCTATTTGCAACAATAATAACATCATTAATTCTCCCCGTAGGTTTCTTAATAGTGGAATCCGCAAGGTGCAAGTTTGAAGAGCAATCATCAAAATCACGGAAACCTAACAAATCACACAAAGTCTTTGGAATCATGGAAACACTAGCACCCAAATCACACAAAGAATAGCATTCATGATCTTTAATTTTAATTTTAATAGTTGGTTCCCACTCATCATAAAGTTTTCTAGGGGTAGAAACTTCCAACTCAAGTTTTTCTTCATAAGATTGCATCAAAGCATCAACGATATGTTTGGTAAAAGCTTTATTTTGACTATAAGCATGGGGAGAATTTAGCATAGATTGCAACAAGGAAATACAATCTATCAAAGAGCAGCTATCATAATTAAATTCCTTGAAATCCAAAATAGTAGGTTCATTAACATCTAGAGTTTTGATCTCTTCAATCCCACTTTTATCAAATTTAGCATCAATATCTAAAAACTCCAAATTTTTGGAACGCCTTCTAGGTAAAGGTGGATCATATTCAGTCCCATAATTATCAAGATTCATATTGCAAAACAAAGATTTAATGGGGTACACATCAATAACTTTTAGATCTTCATCTTTATTATCATGGAAACTAGAAGAACATGCTCTTATAAAGGAATCTTTCTTAGCATGCATCCTAGCGGTTCTTTCTTTGCACTCATCAATGGAAATTCTCATGGCTTTGAGAGACTCATTGATATCATGCTTAGGAGGAATAGATCTAAGTTTTAAAGAATCAACATCAAGAGAAATTCTATCAACGTTCCTAGCCAAATCATCAACTTTAAGCAATTTCTCTTCAAGCAAAGCATTGAAATTCTTTTGTGAATTCATAAATTCCTTAACACTAGTATCAAATTCAGAGGACATCTTATTAAAATTTCCATAAGTATTGTTGTAGGAATTACCATAATTATTATAGGAATTACTAGGGTAAGGCCTAGGATTAAAGTTTCCTCTATACGCATTGTTACAAAAATTATTCCTTCCAACAAAATTCACATCCATAGATTCATTATTATTCTCAATCAAAGTAGACAAAGGCATATCATTTGGATGAGAAGAAACACTCTTAGTAGCAAATAATTTCATAAGTTCATCCAACTTTCCACTCAAAACATTAATTTCTTCTATCGCATGCACTTTTTTATTAGTAGATCTTTCAGTGTGCCATTGAGAATAATTAACCATAATATTATCTAGGAGTTTAGTAGCTACTCATAAAGTGATTTCCATAAAAGTGCCTCCCGTGGCCGAATCTAAAAGATTTCTAGAAGCAAAATTCAATCCGGCATAAAATTTTTGTATAATCATCCACAAATTCAAACCATGTGCTGGGCAATTACGTATCATTAATTTCATCCTCTCCCAAACTTGTGAAACATGTTCATGATCAAGTTGCTTAAAATTCATAATATCGTTTCTAAGAGAGATGATCTTAGCGGGAGGAAAATATTTAGAGATAAAAGCATCTTTGCACTTATTCCAAGAATCAATACTATTTTTAGGCAAAGACGAAAACCAAGCTTTAGCATGATCTCTAAGCGAAAAAGGAAATAGCTTCAATTTAACAATATCATTGTCCACATCTTTCTTCTTTTGCATCTCACACAAATCAACGAAGCTATTTAGATGGGTAGCGGCATCTTCACTAGGAAGGTCGGAAAACGGATCTTTCATGACAAGATTCATCAAGGTAGCATTAATTTCACAAGATTCAGCATCGGTAAGAGGAGCAATCGGAGTGCTAATAAAATCATTATTGTTGGTATTGGTGAAGTCACAGAATTTAGTGTTATCTTGAGCCATCATGACAAGCAAGCAATCCAACACAGAAGCAAACGAGGAACGGGCAAAAAGAGGCAAATAGAGAAAGAGAGGGAGGATAGAGAGAGAGAGAGAGGGCGAATAAAATGGCAAGGGTGAAGTGGGGGAGAGGAAAACAAGAGGCAAATGGCAAATAATGTAATGCGGGAGATAAGGGTTTGTGTTGGGTACTTGGTATGTTGACTTCTGCGTAGAACTCCCCGGCAACGGCGCCAGAAATCCTTCTTGCTACCTCTTGAGCACTGCGTTGGTTTTCCCTTGAAGAGGAAAGGGTGATGCAGCAAAGTAGAGTAAGTATTTCCCTCAGTTTTTGAGAACCAAGGTATCAATCCAGTAGGAGGCTATGCGCGAGTCCCTCGCACCTACACAAAACAAATAAATTCTCGCAACCAACGCGATAAGGGGTTGTCAATCCCTACATGGTCACTTACTAAAGTGAGATCTGATAGATATGATAAGATAATATTTTTGGTATTTTTATGATAAAGATGCAAAGTAAAATAAAAGGTAATGAAAATAACTAAGTGTTGGAATATTAATATGATGGAAGATAGACCCGGGGGCCATAGGTTTCACTAGTGGCTTCTCCCAAGAGCATAAGTATTTTACGGTGGGTGAACAAATTACTGTTGAGCAATTGATAGAATTGAGCATAGTTATGAGAATATCTAGGTATGATCATGTATATAGGCATCACGTCCGAGACAAGTAGACCGACTCCTGCCTGCATCTACTACTATTACTCCACACATCGACCGCTATCCAGCATGCATCTAGAGTATTAAGTTCATAAGAACAGAGTAACACTTTAAGCAAGATGACATGATGCAGAGGTATAAATTCATGCAATATGATAAAAACCCCATCTTGTTATCCTCGATGACAACAATACAATATGTGCCTTGCTGCCCCTACTGTCACCGGGAATGGACACCGCAAGATTGAACCCAAAGCTAAGCACTTCTCCCATTGCAAGAAAGATCAATCTAGTAGGCTAAACCAAATTGATAATTCGAAGATACTTGCAAAGATAACCAATCATACATAAAAGAATTCAGAGAAGATTCAAATATTGTTCATAGATAAACTTGATCATAAACCCACAATTCATCGGTCTCAACAAACTCACCGCAAAAGAAGATTACATCGAATAGATCTCCACAATAGAGGGGGAATAGATCTCCACAAGAGAGGGGGAGAACTTTGTATTGAGATCCAAAAAGAGAGAAGAAGCCATCTAGCTAATAACTATGGACCCGAAGGTCGGAAGTAAACTACTCACACATCATCGGAGAGGCTATGGTGTTGATGTAGAAGCCCTCTGTGATCGATGCCCCCTCCGGCGGAGCTCCGGAACAGGCCCCAAGATGGGATCTCGTGGATACAAAAAGTTATGGCGGTGGAATTAGGGTTTTGGCTCCGTATATGATCGTTTGGGGGTATGTAGGTATATATAGGAGGAAGGAGTACGTCGGTGGAGCAACAGGGGGCCCACGAGGGTGGAGGGCACGCCTCGGGGGGGGGGGGTAGGCGTGCCCCCTACCTCGTAGCTTCCCTGTTGGTTGCTTGACGTAGGGTCCAAGTCTCCTGGATCATGTTCGTTCCGAAAATCACGTTCCCAAAGGTTTCATTCCGTTTGGACTCTGTTTGATATTCTTTTTCTGCGAAACTCTAAAATAGGCAAAAAATAGCAATTCTGGGTTGGGCCTCCGGTTAATAGGTTAGTCCCAAAAATAATATAAAAGTGAATAATAAAGCCCAAATAATGTCCAAAACAGAAGATAATATAGCATGGAGCAATCAAAAATTATAGATACGTTGGAGACGTATCAAGCCACTAGTGAAAACTACAGCCGCCGGGTCTCTTCTTTAATATATTTGCCTTTGCGGTCTATTTTCCTTTGCTTTTATTTTCAGATCTATTAAACCAAAAATACAAAAATACCTTGCTGCACTTTATTTTATTTGGTGTTCGATCTATCAATTTATTACAACTCTCTCACGTCCGTTTGCCAATTTCTGGCGCCGTTACCCGAAAGGGATTGACAACCCTTTAATACGCTGGGTTGTGAGTATTTGTTATTTGTGTGCAGGTGCTATTTACGTAGTGTTGCTTGGTTCTTCTACTGGTTCGATGACCTTGGTCTCATCACAGAGGGAAATACCTACCATCGCTGCATCATCCGTTCTTCTTTGGGGAAATACCGACATAGTTCTAGCAGACATCACCCCTCTTATGGTATATAAGTCATTTTGACCTAGAAAAAAATAAGGAGAGGACTTCCGGGATGAAGCGCCGCCATCTCGAGGCGGAACTTAGGCAGGAGCACTTTTGCCCTCCGGCGGAGTTCCGTCGGGGGAACTTCCCTCCCGGAGGGGGAAATCATCATCATCATCATCACCAACAAATCTCCCATCTTGGGGAGGGCAATCTCCACCAACATCTTCAACAACACCATCTCCTCTCAAACCCTAGTTCATCTCTTGTGTTCAATCTTTGTACCGGAACCTTAGATTGGTGCTTGTGGGTGACTAGTAGTGTTGATTACATCTTGTAGTTGATTACTATATGGTTTATTTGGTGGAAGATTATATGTTCAGATCCATTATGCTATTTAATACCCTTTGATCTTGAGCATGATTATCATTTGTGAGTAGTTACTTTTGTTCTTGAGGTCACGGGAGAAATCTTGTTGCAAGTAATGATGTGAACTTGATATGTGTTTGATATTTTGATGGTATGTATGTTGTGATTCCCTTAGTGGTGTGATGTGAACATCGACTACATGACACTTCACCATATCTGGGCCTAAGGAAATGCATTGTGGAGTAGTTATTATATGATGGGTTGCTAGAGTGACAGAAGCTTAAACCCTACTTTATTCGCTACTTCGTAAGGGAGCGATTTGGATCCAAAAGTTTAATGCTATGGTTAGATTTTATCTTAATACTTTTGTCGTAGTTGAGGATGCTTGCGAGGGGGTTAATCATAAGTAGGAGGTCTGTTCAAGTAAGAACAACACCTAAGCACCGGTCCACACACATATCAAATTATCAAAGTAGCGAAAACAAATCAAACCAACATGATGAAAGTGACTAGATGAAATTTCGGTGTATCCTCAAGAACGCTTTGCTTATCATAAGAAATAGTTTTGTCCTGTCCTTTGCCACAAATGGATTGGGCTACCTTGCTGCATATTATTTACCATTACCATTACTTGCTCGTTACAAATTATCTTACTATCAAACTATCTGTTACCAACAATTTCAGTGCTTGCAGATAATACCTTGCTGAAAACCACTTGTCATTTCCTTCTTCTCCTCGTTGGGTTCGACACACTTACTTATCGAAAGGACTACGATTGATCCCTTATACTTTAGGGTCATTAGTGTATCAAGCCCATGTATTTCTTTAATAGGAGGTAAAATTTTGACATCCTCAGATTTAATACTTTTTCCTTCATATATTTCTTTGCCTCTTGCATATCTTCAGGACTGAGATATAAGATACCCCTCTTCTTTGGAGTGGGTTTATGCGGTGGTTCAGGAAGAGTCCAATCGTCATAATTTTTCAATATGTTATTCAATAATTCTTCAAGTTGTTCAACAGTTTGTCCCCTGAAAACACAACCAGCACAACTATCTAGGAAGTCCCTAGAAGCATCGCTTAGTCCATTATAGAAGATATCAAGTATTTCATTTTTCTTAAGAGGATGATTAGGCAAAGCATTCAGCAATTGGAGAAGCCTCCCCAAGCTTGTGGGAGACTCTCTTCTTCAATTTGCACAAAGTTAAATATTTCCTATAAGGCAGCTTGTTTCTTATGAGCAGGAAAATATTTTTCAGAGAAGTAGTAAATCATGTCCTGGGGACTACGCACACAACCAGGAGCAAGAGTATTATACCAAGTCTTAGCATCACCCTTTTATGAGAACGGAAATAACTTGAGAATATAATAGTAGTGAGTTTCTCATCATGAGCAAGTAGGGTGGCTATATCATTCAACTTAGTAAGATGTGCCACAATAGTTTCAGTTTCATAATCATGGAAATGATCAGATTCAACCAAAGTAATTAATTCTGGGTCAACAAAGAATTCATAATCTTTATCATCAACAAATATAGGTGAAGTAACAAACTTAGGATCACATTTCATTCTAGGATTCAAATATTTCTCCTTCAGTTTGCATAATAATTTCTTAACATCATCTCCATCACTGCAAGCAAGAAAGTCTCTAGTTGTCTCCTCATCCATAACATAACCGTCAGGTATCTTAGGCAATTCATATCTAGGAGAGCTAGATCTAATAGGTGTTTCAAGATTTTCACTTTCAAGTACTTCATCAGTTTCAATAATTTCATCAGTTTCAGCATTCTCGACAACTTTAGCTCTAGCAAGTTGTTCATTAAGAAATTCACCTAGTGGCACATTATCATCAAGCAAGGTACTAGCATCATCATGAGTAGCATTCAAAGAAGTAGCATCATCAATAACTTGCGACATATCAGAATTAATAGCATGTGGTGGTGTTGTAAGTCTACTCAAAATAGAAGATGAATCAAGTGCAGAGCTAGATGGCAGTTCCTTACCTCCTCTCATCTTAGAGGGAAATATCTTAGTCTTGGTATCCTTCAGATTCTTCATAGTGATAAATTGATAATAATCCCAAGTGACTCAACAAATATAGCTATGCTCCCCGACAACGGCGCCAGAAAAAGGTCTTGATAACCCACAAGTATAGGGGATGGCAACAATTTTCGAGGGTAGAGTATTCAACCCAAATTTATTGATTCGACTCAAGGGGAGCAAAAAGAATATTTGCAAGTATTAGTAGCCGAGTTGTTAATTCAATCACACCTGAAGATTAATTATCCGCGACAAAGTGATTAGTAGCAAAGTAATATGAGGGTTTTGATAGTAGTAGCAATAGCAATAGTAACGGTAACAGTGATAGCAATGATTTTGTAGCAAGTGTAACAGTAACAATAGCAGTAGTAACTTAGCAAGAACAGTATAAGAGAAATTCGTAGGCACTGGATCGGTGGATTCGTTGGATGATATTATCATATAACAGTCATAACCTAGGGCGATACAAAACTAGCTCCAGTTCATAAATATAATGTAGGCATGGTTGACGATGAAGGAGGGTTGGTGATGATGAAGATCGAAGATCCCCCTCTCTGGAACCCAAAACGGACTCCAGATCTGGCCTCTTGATGAAGAACAAGAGGTGGCAGCGGCTCCGTATCGCGAAACGAGATAATTCTTCATCCCTGTTTTTCTGGAAAAATAGGTATTTATGGAGTTGGACTCAGGGTCTGTGGGGCCACCATGTGAGCACAAGCCACCTGGGCGTGCCTGAGGGGGGGGCACCCTGGTGGGTTGTGCTCACCCAAGGCCCCCTCTGGCGGTTCTTGGCTCCAGTATTTTTCTTTTATTGTAGAAAACTAGCATAAAGGCCCATGCATTGCAACGAGTACAAATAAATAAATTTATGCATTAAAACTTTAAAAGTAATTTACCACTCAAACAGTTTCAATTAGCAAACAGTTTTCTTTTGATTTGAGCAAAACAAACATGGCAATCACTAAGTTGCCTTATAGTCAGAGGTTGTATCACTAAGCTGCCCCTTCTAAGCAAAAATGGTATCAGTTGAGTGCAAATGCAAGGTCAAAAAGCTTAAATTTCAGGTGGGCATACATGATGGATGATGGTGTAAACAATAGCCTTGTTATAGTACCTGATAATATATAGGTGTCCGAAACTTAACTTCCACTAAGAACTAATGGTCACAAGTTCCACAAAGTCAATCAAGTGATTGAAAAGTTGACTTTGAGACACTGTCGTCTCCAGCATAGCAATAGAGTCAGAAGGAAAAACAATGCAAGTGATCAATCATGGAGGAAAAAAAGATAAAAGTAATACAAACATAGTACTATAAAGAACTACCAGTATTAATGACAAATACTTAAGTGAACAAAGAACCCCTTAGATTAACTGCAACCAGATTAACCAAGTTGATAAATATACTTCCATCCTAGACTGACAATATACAATATTTATTAGAACAAAGTTAAAGAAGCTACCACACTTATTCTAGAAGGCCATAAGTTTCCACATTAATTTTGAAAAACACGCATTTTTCCTAAATTCAAATAAAATAGCAAATAAAACAAAAATAAAATCTTATTTGATTTTACTATTAAATCCTCAATATTTCTTTATTTTGGGAAAGTCATTTTATTCCCTCTCTCATATTTTTATAATAGAAATAATTGAAGATAAAATAAATAAAATCAAATGATCCTATTTTCAAAATTTGAGAAAACTCAAATATGAAAAATAAAGAAATCCCCAACTCTCTCCGAGGGTCCTTGAGTTGCGTGAAATTTCTAGGATCAACCAAAATGCAATAAAATATGATATGCAATGATGATCTATTGTATAACATTCCAAATTGAAAATTTGGGATGTTACAAACCTACCCCCCTTAAGATGAATCTCGCCCTCGAGATTCGGGTTGGCTAGAAAATAGGTGAGGATGGTCCTTCAGCAAATTTTCCTCTCGTTCCCAGGTGGCTTCATCCTCCGTGTGGTGGCTCCACTGAACTTTGCAAAACTCGATAACCTTGCTGTGGGTGACTCGGCTGGCATACTCAAGAATCTCAACTAGTTTCTCCTCATAGGTCAAATCACTGTCCAACTGAATCGCTTCCAGTGGCACTGTGTCTCTCAGCGGTATATCAGCCATCTCTGTGTGGCACTTCTTCAACTTGGAAACGTGGAACACGTCATGAACTCCTGACAATCCTTCGGGCAATTCCAACTTGTAGGCTACTTCTCCCATACGCTCCAAATCTGTGTATGGTCCTACAAAACGTGGCGCTAACTTTCCCTTAACTCCAAAGCGCTTAACTGCTCGAAGTGGAGATACTCGAAGATAAACTCGGTTTCCGACTTCATAAATTGTCTCCTTGTGTTTAGAATCTACGTAGCTCTTCTGCCTGGATTGGGCTACCTTGAGCCTATCGCGAATCAATTTCACTTTCTGTTCAGACTCCTTAATCAAATCCGGTCCAAACAACTGGCGGTCTCCAACTTCATCCCACGACAATGGGGTCCTGCACCTCCTTCCGCACAAGGCTTCGAAAGGGGCCATCTTCAAACTGGATTGATAACTGTTGTTATAAGAGAACTCTGCGTATGGCAAATTCTCGTCCCAACTAGATCCGTAATCTAGCGCACAAGCTCTCAGCATATCCTCCAAAATCTGATTGACTCTCTCAGTCTGTCCATCTGTCTGCGGATGAAAGGCTGTACTAAACTCTAGCCTGGTACCCAAAGTTTCATGCAACTGATTCCAGAACTTTGAGGTAAACTGGGTTCCTCTATCTGATACAATGCTCCTTGGGACTCCACGCAGACATATGATCCTGGTCATGTATATCTTTGCCAACTTGGCACTAGTGTAGGTAGTCTTCACTGGAATGAAATGAGCTACCTTTGTCAAACGATCGACTACAACCCAAATCGAGTCATAGCCTGAACGAGTTCTGGGCAATCCTATAATAAAATCCATGCCTAACTTATCCCACTTCCATTCGGGTATTGGCAATGGCTGTAGCAATCCTGCTGGCTTCCGATGCTCTGCTTTTACTCTCTGACATACATCACAAACTGCTACATACTCCGCAATATCCTTCTTCATTACGGTCCACCAGAAAGTATCCTTCAAATCCAAATACATCTTGGTATTTCCTGGGTGAATTGAATATGGTGAATCATGGGCCTCTTGCAGAATTAACTTCCTGATCTCCGAATCATTAGGCACATAAACACGGTCTTCAAACCATAAGGTATCGTGCTCATCCTCACGAAATCCTTTAGCTTTTCCCTTGCTCATTTTCTCCTTAATAGAAGTGATCTCCTTGTCAGTCTTTTGAGCTTCTCTGATCTTATCCATCAAAGTAGACTGAATCTCCAATGCTGCTACATAGCCTCTCGGGACTATCTCCAAACATAGCTCACGAAGATTCTCGGCTAACTCTCTTGGTAAATCTCCCGTCATCAGAGTGTTGACATGGCTTTTACGGCTCAATGCATCTGCTACTATGTTAGTCTTTCCAGGGTGATAATGCAATCTCATATCATAGTCCTTGATGAGGTCCAACCATCTCCTTTTCCTGAGATTCAACTCCTTCAGCGTGAAAATGTACTTCAAACTCTTGTGGTCCGTGTACACCTCACAATGGTTTCCAATGAGAAAATGTCTCCAAGTCTTTAATGCATTCACTATGGCTGCTAACTCCAAATCATGTGTGGCATAATTCAACTCATGAGGCTTAAGCTGTCGTGAGGCATATGAAACAACTCTTCCTTCCTGCATAAGCACTGCTCCAAGTCCTCGACGTGAAGCGTCGCAATACACCTCATAATCCTTGGTATGATCTAGCAGAATCAACACCGGTGATGTAACCAAACGTTTCTTCAACTCCTGGAAACTGGCCTCACATTCCTCAGTCCATATGAACTCGGTATCCTTCTTCAACAACTCCGTCATAGGCTTTGCAATCTTCGAGAAATTTTCAATAAATCTCCGGTAGTATCATGCGAGTCCAAGAAAACTCCGGATCTCTCCAACTGTTGTTGGCGCTTCCCAATTTGTCATGGTGTCAACCATGGTGGGATCTACTGCTATACCTTCTCCGGATATAAAGTGTCTGAGAAATCCAACTTCCTTCAACGAAAACTCACATTTGCTAAACTTGGCATATAACTGATGTTCTCTGAGCTTACCAAGTACCAAACGCAAATGTTCCTTATGCTCCTCTTCATTCTTCGAGTAAACCAGAATATCATCAATGAACACTATGACGAACTTATCCAAAAACTCCATAAACACCTTGTTCATCATGTTCATAAAATAGGCAGGTGCGTTAGTCAGACCAAATGACATAACCATATACTCGTGCAGTCCATACCTGGTGGTAACAGCTATCTTAGGTATATCCTGTTCTCGAATCTTCAACTGATGGTATCCTGATCGCAGATCGATCTTGGAAAATACCTTAGCTCCTTGCAATCGATCAAACAGATCATTGATCATCGGTAGTGGGTACTTGTTCTTGATGGTTACTTCATTCAATCCTCGATAATCAACAACCATCCTTAACGATCCATCCTTCTTCTCCACTAGAAGTACTAGCGATCCCCAAGGCGAAGAACTTGGGCGAATATAACCTTTATCCAGTAACTCCTTAATCTGCTTCTTAATCTCTTCCAAATCCTTTGCGGGCATCCTGTATGGTCTCTTAGATATTGGCCCTGTGCCTGGCAAAAGCTCAATCAAAAACTCAATATCTCTATCCGGTGGCATGCCTGGCAACTCTTTTGGAAATACATCAGGGAAATCCTACTGGTACTTCCTCCTGCACAACTCTTGTTAACGAATTTACTTGAGTCCTTTTGGGCACATGCCGGGATACATACTCGATCCTTCTTCCTTCTGGGGTGGTAAGCAAAATTGACTTACTGGCGCAATCGATGTTTCCTCCATACATCGACAGCCAATCCATACCCAGAATTACATCCAAACCTTGTGATTCCAAAATGATTAAATCCGAGGGAAACACATGCCTACCTATACTCAATGGCACTTGAAAACATCCCTTACTAGCCATATACTCCGCTCCTGGTGAGCTTACTAGCATAGGTGTTCTAAGAACTTTGGTGGGCAGGTTATACTTATCCACAAATCCCCTTGATATGTATGAATGCGATGCACCAATATTGAAAATAACGAGTGCGGTAAATGACTTAACCAAAAACTTACCGTTACTGCATCCAGCTGCTCTTCAACCTCCTCCACGTTAACGTGGTTCACCTGTCCCCTGTTGAAAGGGTTTGGCTTCTTCCCAGAGCTTCCATTGCCATTTCCATTCTGGGATTCAGGACATTCATTGGCATAATGTCCGGTCTTCTGGCACTTGAAACAAGTGACTTGGCTCAGGTCTCTCTTGGCTGGGGTTGATGGGTTGGTGCGGTTCTGGCTGTTGCTTCCTCCATTCCCATTACCATTCTTGGTGCCATTATGATTGTGCGAGCTACCTCCTCCATGGGTATGCTAAAAATGTCCTTCCGGTCTAGGTGTAAAACATGGCTTCTGCTGAGCTCTAGAATTGTACTTCCCTTGTCCATACTTCCTCTTGCGGTTCTCAATCTGCTGCTGCTTCCCTTCAATCATGAGAGCACGATCTACCAACTCCTGGTAGTTGTTGAAAGTTGCTACCATCAACTGCATGCTCAACTCATCATTCAGTCCTTCCAGAAACTTCTCCTGCTTAGCTGCATCCGTAGCAACATCATCTGGGGCATAACATGCTAGCTTACTAAAGTCCTCCACATACTGGCCAACTGTCCGTCCTCCTTGGCGCAAGTTGCGAAACTCTCGCTTCTTCATGGCCATAGCTCCTGCTGAAACATGGGCAGTACGGAAAGCCTGCTGGAACTGGTCCCATGTGACAGTGTCGATAGGGAAAGTGGCGATGAAATTCTCCCACCATGATGCTATGGGTCCTTCAAGATGATGTGCGGCAAACTTCACCTTTTCTGCATCTGTGCATCCTGCCGTGGTCAACTCCCTTGCTGTCTTGTGGAGCCAATCATCTGCTACTATCGGCTCGGTGCTACTAGAAAACACCGACGGATTCAGCCTAAGAAAATGGGCTAAGTGATCAACAGGTGGTGGTGGTGGTGGTGGGTTGTTGTTGTTGTTCCCCTAATTCTGATTATGGACTAGCAACTGCATCAATGTATTCTGCTGCTGGATCAACTGGGTGAGCTCCGGTGGGAAGGTAAATCCGGGGTCACATCTTGGAGGCATCTGAGGTTTAGAAAAGATGAGATTTAAGAATAGAGAGGGGTCTAAAGAGAAAACACTACCCATATGCACATGAGGCAAAAGCAAACAATTCACTTCATTCAATCAAACAAGGGCATACAATCGATCTAACTATCACAAAAGTGCTCGGACTACTATATTTACATGGTGGGATACTACTACTGTTGGGGTGGTCTACTAGAAATATTCTTCGGTTGCAGACTCCATGATATCTGCTCCAGCTTCATCAACATAGTCATCATCGCTATCATCTGGATCCGAGTCGGTGTCGTCGATGATGATGTAGTCTTCCGGGCGAATCTCCTTGGGTTCTTCGTCTTCTTCTACTCGTATAGGGCCTCCCATAAATATTCCAATCTTCATTGTTAGGTCGGCATTCTTATCCACTAATACTTCGATTTCCTCTTCATAATCTTCATGTGTAGCCTTGAGTTCTTCCTCCAGTTCCTTGATTCTTGTCCTCGCCTTCTTCAGATCTATTATGTCGGCGCACATCTGGTTCTCCTGACGTCGAATGTGCTGGTCTAACTCCTGGATAAAAGCTGCAATTGATCTATCCTTCCTGGTGCTGATCATCTCCCAGTGCTCATCTCAGCACCCACAAATCTGGTAGATAGTATCCTTGAGATCATTGCGGTAAACTTCTCCAATGCGTCCCATGGCGATGTGAGCTGCCATGCTCTTTCCTAGACTCCAGGTTGGTGCATCAAAAGAAAACTCTATGGGCTCAGTGACTGGCATGAACGTCCTTCCGGGAACTTGAACTTGAATCATCCAGTGCTCTTCTTCCGGTAAAGTGGCGTTGTAAGTCCCGGTGAAGCTTGGTACTCCTATGTTCAGATATCTAGTGACTTCCTTCAAGTGACGTCCAAAGGGTGTATCTTCATCCGGCTGGGTGAACTTGTTCCTTGCATCCGCCATCCTAAAAGACTAGAAAAGATGAGGAGTCAGAATGAGAAGAGAGTAGTGATCTAGGGCTTTAGCTTAGTGGTCGTGTCCTACAGTTAGCGTGTGCTCTGATACCATCTTGTAGCGACCAGACCTCAAACGGTCCAATCTATGTGCTTCGGTGTCATCCCTGGATCAGTAATGCTGACACCACACAGTACTTGAAGGATTTATAACAGAGTAGCAATCACACACTTACTACATCGAATGTCTCAAAAGAGAACTTATTACAATAAATATGGCTTAAGGCCATCTAATAACGATAACAGCGGAAGGCTTGGAAGATAAGTGAGTCCATCAACTCCAACGGCATCACTGAGTATAGAACCACGACCTAAAGCACCTTACTCGTCGTCTGAAAAGTCTGCAACATGAACGTTGCAGCCCGAAATGGGTCAGCACATGGAATATGCTGGCAATGTAACACATAGAGAGCAATGAAAGAATAAGGCTATACTATATGCATATTTGGCTGGTGGAAAGCTCTATGGTTACAGTTTTGCGTAAAGCCAATTTTCCCCTACTTCAAAGGAATAAATTTTATTTAACTATCATGGTGGTTGTTAAACATTGAGAGTGTAGACACACTCTCAATCCCAATTAAACATCAACATTAAAAAACCCAACAAATTAATTAGAGTAACATGATGAGATTCACATGATAATCCAAGTACTAGATACTCAAGATGTCCATAACCGGGAACACGGCTAACCATGATTAGTTTATACACTCTGCAGAGGTTTGTGCACTTTTCCCCACAAGACTCGATCTCCTCCATTGGGATTCTCGCACTACAGGGTGTTTGAGAAACGGATGACCGAGACATAGTCTTTCAGAAGCGCTAGCACCTTACGATCAGGTAGACCGTTACACCTACTTTCCCCTACATCTGCTAGTCTACCACTGTAAGAGTTCGCACAACTTAGTCAACTATGCTAGATCCCATAGTAGCTTGTGGCTGCACACGGAAGTTTCTAGTATTAAATAATCTCATGATCCCTTTGAGCCTGGGTGGTGGTCCAAAAGAAAAATAGGCAATCGCTGGAATACCCAGGTGCCTCAATCCACCCAGATGTGTATTTAATTTGCCACCTTAGATAAACCATTAATTTAACAAACTCACATCTGTCATGGATTTCACTCACCTAATCCACGTCTACTAGCATAGCATGGCATAATAAGTAAACGTAGAAGTAACTCCCAAAGGTTTGATAATAAAACAGGCAATTGGTACTACCTCAACTACTTCCCAAACCCACAATTTAATTAGATTCTAATCATGCAATGTGTGAGGATTGATCTAATGCAATAAAAACTGGGTAAAGGGAAGTATGATCAAAGTGTTACTTGCCTTGCTGATGATCTGCGAAACCTAGCGATTCAAAGTAGCAAGCGGCGCACTCCGGGTACTCTATCGCAAACAAACAAGCATACAATAAGTACTCAACTAACGCACAGGTAAAACTCAAATAAGAGATCTAACCAGAAAGTCGAAATTAAGAACTTCGGTTGGCAAAAAGAATCAAATCGAACAAAGCAACGAAAGACAAATGGCAAAAGAAACAAGCTTTGTTTACTATTCTGGATCTAGGTCAAATTTTACAGAGGAAAAAACTTGTTTGAGTTGGTTAAACGGAAAGAGGGTTTCGAGACGAAACTCCAGGCGCTTGAATCGCCTGATTCTGATAGACGAGCGAAAAGTTATACTAGAACGAAAATCAGATCAGAAATCACAATCAGAAAAAATCGCGGATTTAATCCGAGAAAAAGAAAAACGACGAACAGATTAATGAATGAACGTTCGTTATCTGG
Source organism: Triticum urartu (assembly GCF_003073215.2). NCBI lineage: Eukaryota > Viridiplantae > Streptophyta > Magnoliopsida > Poales > Poaceae > Triticum > Triticum urartu. The sequence continues at coordinate 280,719,405 of NC_053022.1, forward strand.
ATCTAAAGGATGAACACATTTGCTAAAACGAACGAACGAGCGAACACTCGCTAAATAACTAAACCGAGAAAAAAACTGATCTATCTAAGAAACGAATCTAAAAAACCCGAAAAAACCGGTGAAAACCAACGGTTTTTTAAAAAAACCGGGGCGGCTCGACCTCGTCGGCGGCGGGGCGGCAGGCGGCGGCGGCGCGGCTGCTAGGGTTTGCGGGCGGGGCGCGGCTTGGGCTGGGGCGGCCCGGGGCGCAGCTATATAAAGCCCCGGCCAGGCGGAGTCCTGGCCGGTCATGGCCCAAGGTCGGTTCGGACTTTTTTTTAAATAATTACGCTCAGAAAAAACAAAAGGAATACTAAACGGACTCCAAAAATCCCAAAATAAATTTTCCCCGACTTCTAAAATCAAGCTGCACAGGATGAACATTTATTTGGGGCCTAAATGCAATTTTGGAAAATGCGCATTTTTCCTAAATTCAAATAAAATAGCAAATAGAACCAAAATAAAATCTTATTTGATTTTACTATTAAATCCTCAATATTTCTTTATTTGGGAAAGTCATTTTATTCCCTCTCTCATATTTTTATAATACAAATAATTGAAGATAAAATAAATAAAATCAAATGATCCTATTTTCAAAACTTGAGAAAACTCAAATATGAAAATAACGATATCCCCAACTCTCTCCGAGGGTCCTTGAGTTGCGTGAAATTTCTAGGATCAACCAAAATGCAATAAAATATGATATGCAATGGTGATCTATTGTATAACATTTCAAATTGAAAATTTGGGATGTTACAAAAAGCGTTAGAAAAGTAGATACGACGGAGATGTATCAAGCCCCCAAGCCTCTAGCCGACCCGCAAGTCAGCCCGGGGTCTTCATTGACTTGCGAAAGGTACAACACACCAGCTTCACCGCAGGGTAGGAAACAACATGATCCGCCGGGCTTGGGCGGTGAAGGGGGAAGCCGGAGCCAGCCACGCGAGGTGTGTGCATCATCCGATCTCCTAGTCTTTAATTGTTAAGGGAGATGGGTTTAGAACAAATCCACTTACAAAATTGCCAGGGACAACTACCATTTTTTAAAGCCATGTTTGTTCGATAACTTGGTCAACCTAGAATAAACTTGGGCATATACATAGCAAAGTTCAAAAGGTGGACAACACCGTTCGACTCTCCTGTTGCGTTGCACAAATGTTGACAAAACAATCATCGATGCCAATGCACTAATATGCCGATGAAAACAAATTTCCTAACATTTGAGAGATGAGAGTACCCCTATACCTCGGTATCCCAGTCTTAGGTTGGATGACGAGGATGTGGAAGCAGCAACTTGGAGTACAAGAAGGGCTTATTTGGTTGTTGGGGATGTTAAAACCTGGGTAATAAACCCCTAATGGGGGATTTCCTTGCTCACTTCGGATCCCTGGGAAATACCCTGTTGCCGTTTGGACACCAAGGGAAAAAGGGAGGAGAAATACTGTAGAAACGCCCGTTGCAATCCGTAATGTACCACTCCCAAGATTTCAACTAGCTGAAAGAAGAGGAATCGATGATGCTCACGTTCATGGATCTGGTGCATCGACCATGAACTCAAGAAAGACGAGCTAGCCTGGCTCGTGGGAGGAGGAAGACGACCGCCAGGTCCTCGGTGCCCATCGAAGAGCTTTGAGGCGGCGTCTTGGGAACATGAGAAGGATGGTCGCTGGGCCATCGCTGCCGTGGAGGGAAGAGAACTGGAAGGTCGTTGATACGCCACGAACGCATTTACTTTTCCAAACACTTTCGCTCATGTTTTGGACTCTAATTTGCATGATTTGAAGGGAACTAACCCAGACTGACGTTGTTTTGAGCAGAATTGCCATGGTGTTATTTTTGTGCAGAAATAAAAGTTCTCAGATTGGGCTAAAAATTTACGAAGATTATTTCTGGAATATATAAAAAATATTGGCGATGGGAACTACCAGAGGGGGGCTACCCAGGAGCCACAAGTTCAGGGGGCGCGGCCACCCCCCAGGGCGCCCCTAGGCTTGTGGGCCCCTGGAGCTTCCGACAACCCGAACTCCAACTCCATATACCTATTCATGGAGAAAACCATCTGAGAGAAGGAATCATCGTGTTTTATGATACAGAGACGTCACTAATACGTCCATTTTGCATCATGCTTTTATATCGATATTTATTGCATTATGAGCTGTTATTACACATTATGTCCCAATACTTATGCCTATTCTCTCTCATTTTACAAGGTTTACATGAAGAGGGGGAAGGCCGACAGCTGGAATTCTGGGCTGTAAAAGGAGCAAATATAGAGACCTATTCTGCACATCTCCAAAAGTCCTGAAACTCCACGGGAATAATTTCAGAATATATAAAAAATATTGGGCAAAAGAAGTACCAGAGGGGGGCCACCCACCGTCCATGAGGGTGGGGGGCGTGCCCTACCCCCTGGACGCGCCCCTGCCTCGTGGGCCCCCTGGTGGCCCTCCGATGACCATCTTTGGCTATATGGAGTCTTTCGTCCAGGGAAAAAAATCATAAACAAGCTTACGGGACGAAACTCCGCCGCCATGAGGCGGAACCTTGGCAGAACCAATCTAGGGCTCCGGCGGAGCTGTTCTGCCAGGGAAACTTCCCTCCGGGAGGGGGAGATCATCGCCATCATCATCACCAATGATCCTCTCATCGGGAGGGGGTCCATCTCCATCAACATCTTCACCAGCACCATCTCATCTCAAACCCTAGTTCATCTCTTGTATCCAATCTTTGTATCCAAACCTCAGATTGGTACCTGTGGGTTGCTAGTAGTGTTGATTACTCCTTATAGTTGATGCTAGTTGGTTTACTTGGTGGAAGATCATATGTTCAGATCCATTATGCATATTAATACCCCTCTGATTATGAACATGAATATGCTTTGTGAGTAGTTACGTTTGTTCCTAAGAACATGGGAGAAGTCTTGCTATAAGTAGTCATGTGAATTTGGTATTCGTTCGATATTTTGATGAGATGTATGTTGTCATCCCTCTAGTGGTGTCATGTGAAGTCGACTACATGACACTTCACCATTGTTTGGGCCTAGAGGGAGGCATTGGGATGTAATAAGTAGATGATGGGTTGCTAGAGTGACAGAAGTTTAAACCCTAGTTTATTCGTTGCTTCGTAAGGGGCTGATTTGGATCCATATGTTTCATGCTATCGTTAGGTTTACCTTAATACTTCTGTTGTAGTTGCGGATGCTTGCAATAGGGGTTAATCATAAGTGGGATGCTTGTCCAAGTAATGGCAGTACCCAAGCACTGGTCCACCCACATATCAAATTATCAAAGTACCGAACACGAATCATATGAACGTGATGAAAACTAGCTTTACGATAATTCCCATGTGTCCTCAGGAGCGTTTTCCTTTATATAAGAGTTTGTCCAGGCTTGTCCTTTGCTACAAAAAGGATTGGGACATCTTGCTGCACCTTATTTACTTGCATTACTTGTTACTCATTACAAATTACCTTATCACAAAACTATCTGTTACCGATAATTTCTGTGTTTGCAGAGAATACCTTACTGAAAACTGCATATCATTTCCTTCTGCTCCTCGTTGGGTTCGACACTCTTACTTATCGAAAAGGCTACGATAGATCCCCTGCACTTGTGGGTCATCAGGACTCTTTTCTGGCGCCGTTCTCCGGGAGTGAAGCGCCTTTGGTAAGGAAAAATTTATATAGTGTGCTAAGATTTACTGTCACTTGTTACTATGGAACATAATCCTTTGAGGGGCTTGTTCGGGGTATCTTCACCCCGACCAGTAGAGCAAAGAGTTGCTCCTCAACCTACTGAACCTACTGAAAATGTTTACTTTGAAATTCCTTCGGGTATGATAGAGAAACTGCTAGCTAATCCTTTCACAGGTGATGGAACATTACATCCTGATTTGCACCTAATCTATGTGGGTGAAGTTTGTGGATTATTTAAGCTTGTAGGTATGCCCGAGGATGTTATCAAGAAGAAGGTCTTCCCTTTATCTTTGAAGGGAGATGCATTGACATGGTTGAGGCTATGTGATGATATTGGACCATGGAACTACCAACAATTGAAATTGGAATTTAATTAGAAGTTTTATCCTATGCATCTTGTTCATCGTGATCGTAATTATATATATAATTTTTGGCCTCACGAAGGAGAAAGCATCGCTCAATCTTGGGGGAGGCTTAAGTCAATGTTATATTCATGCCCCAATCATGAGATCTCAAAAGAAATGATTATTCAAATTTTTTATGCTCGGCTTTCTCTCAGTAATCGCTCCATGCTCGATACTTCTTGTACTGGATCTTTTATGATGAAGACTATCGAATTTAAATGGGATTTATTGGAAAGAATTAAATGCAACTCTGAAGATTGGGACCTCGACGAAGGTAAGGAGTCAGGTATAACACCCAAGTTTGATTGTGTTAAATCTTTTATGGATACCGATGCTTTCCGTGAATTTAGCACTAAATATGGACTTGACTCTGAGATAGTAGCTTCTTTATGTGAATCCTTTTCTACTCATGTTGATCTCCCTAAAGAGAAGTGGTTTAAATATAATCCTCCCATTGAAGTAAAAGTAGTTTCTCCTATTAAAGTTGAAGAAAAGACTATCACTTATAATGATCCTGTCGTTCCTACTGCTTATATTGAGAAATCACCTTTCCTTGTTAGAATAAAGGATCATGCTAAAGATTCAACAGTGGTTAATAAAAGTAATATTAATACACCTAAACCCCCTGAGAAAATTAAAGTTGAACCTAGTGTTGCTATGGTTAAAGATATCTTGGCCGATAATATTGATGGGCATGTTATTTACTTCTGCAATGAATCTGCTAGAATTGCTAGACCTGATACAAAAAATAAACATAGACCTGTTGTAGGCATGCCTGTTCTTTCTGTTAAAATAGGAGATCATTGTGATCATGGCTTATGTGATATGGGTGCTAGTGCAAGTGCAATACCCCATTCCTTATACAATGAAATTATGCATGATATTGCACCCGCTGAGATAGAAGAGATAGATGTTACAATTAAGCTTGCCAATAGAGATACTATTTCACCAGTTGGGATTGTTAGAGATGTCGAAGTCTTGTGTGGGAAAGTTAAATATCATGCTGATTTTCTTGTTCTTGGTTCCCCACAAGATAAATTTTGTCCCATTATATTTGGTAGACCCTTCTTGAATACTATTAATGCTAAGATAGACTGCAATAAGGATATTTTTTCTGTTGGTTTAGGGGATATGTATCATGAGTTTAACTTTGCTAAATTTCATAGACAACCCCATGATAAAGAATTTCCTAGTAAAGATGAAATTATTGGTCTTGCTTCCATTGCCGTCCCTCCTAGTGATCCTTTAGAACAATATTTGCTAGACCATGAAAATGATATGTTTATGAATGAAAGATGGGAAATAGATGAAGTATTCTTTAAACAGGGTCCCATTTTGAAACACAACTTGCCTATTGAAATCCTAGGGGATCCTCCTCCACCCAAGGGTGATCCCGTGTTTGAGCTTAAACCTTTACCTGATACTCTCAAATATGTTTATCTTGATGAGAAAGAGATATATCCTGTTATTATTAGTGCTAACCTTTCAGAGCATGAGGAAAAGAAATTATTGAAAACTCTGAAGAAGCACCGTGGTGCTATTGGATATACTCTTGATGATATTAAGGGCATTAGTCCCACTCTATGCCAGCACAAAATAAAATTGGAGAAAGACGTGAAACCGGTTGTTGATCACCAACGACGGTTAAATCCTAAGATGAAAGAAGTGGTAAGAAAAGAAATACTAGAGCTTCTGGAGGCAGGTATAATTTATCCCGTTGCTGATAGTCAGTGGGTAAGTCCTATCCATTGTGTCCCTAACAAGGGAGGTATTACTGTTGTTCCTAATGATAAAGATGAATTGTCCCACAAAGAATTGTTACAGGTTATAGAATGGTAATTGATTTCCGCAAATTAAATAAAGCTACTAAAAAGGATCATCACCCTTTACCTTTTATTGATCAAATGCTAGAAAGATTATCCAAGCATACACATTTTTCCTTTCTAGATGGTTATTCTGGTTTCTCTCAAATACCTGTGTCAAAAGAGGATAAAGAAAAGACAACTTTTACTTGCCCTTTCGGTACGTTTGCTTATTGATGTATGCCTTTTGGTTTGTGTGATGCACCTGCTACCTTTCAAAGATGTATGACTGCTATATTCTCTGACTTTTGTGAAAAGATTGTTGAGGTATTCATGGATGATTTCTCTGTTTGTGGGACTTCTTTTGATGATTGCTTAAGCAACCTTGATCAAGTTTTTCAGAGATGTGACGAAACTAATCTTGTCTTGAATTGGGAGAAGTGCCACTTTATGGTTAATGAAGGTATTGTCTTGGGGCATAAATTTCTGAAAGAGGTATTGAAGTTGATAAAGTTAAGGTTGATGCTATTGAAAAGATGTCGTGTCCCAAGGACATTAAAGGTATAAGAAGTTTCCTTGGTCATGCCAGTTTTTATAGGAGGTTCATTAAGGACTTCTCTAAAATTTCTCGGCCTCTGACTAATCTCTTACAAAAAGATGTCACTTTTGACTTTGATGATGATTGTGTAGAAGCATTTGAAATACTTAAGAAAGCTTTGGTTTCTGCACCTATTATTCAACCTCCTAATTGGAATTATCCTTTGAAATTATGTGTGATGCTAGTGGTTATGTTGTAGGGGCTATTCTAGGACAGAGAGTTGATAATAAATTAAATATTATTCAATATGCTAGTAAAACTCTAGACAGTGCCCAAAGAAATTATGCTCTACTGAAAAAGAATTTCTAGCAGTTGTATTTTCTTGTGATAAGTTCAGACCTTATATTGTTGATTCTAAAGTAACTGTTCACATTGATCATGCTGCTATTAAATATCTTATGGAAAAGAAAGATGCTAAACCTAGACTTATTAGATGGGTTCTCTTGCTACAAGAATTTGATCTGCATATTATTGATAGAAAGGGAGCTGAGAACCCCGTTGCAGACAACTTATCTAGGTTAGAGAATGTTCTTGATGATCCACTACCTATTGATGATAGCTTTCCTGATGAACAATTAGCTGTCATAAATGCTTCTCGTACTACTCCATGGTATGCTGATTATGCTAATTATATTGTTGCTAAATTTATACCACCTAGTTTCACATACCAACAAAAGAAAAAGTTCTTCTATGATTTAAGACATTACTTCTGGGATGACCCACATATTTATAAAGAAGGAGTAGATGGTGTTATTAGAAGTTGTGTACCAAGCATGAACAGGAACAGATCCTACGCAAGTGCCACTCCGAGGCTTATGGAGGACACCATGCTGGAGATAGAACTGCACACAAGGTATTGCAATCCGGTTTTTATTGGCCTACTCTCTTCAAGGATGCTCGTAAGTTTGTCTTGTCTTGTGATGAATGTCAAAGAATAGGTAATATTAGTAGACGTCAAGAAATGCCTATGAACTATTCACTTGTTATTGAACCATTTGATGTTTGGGGCTTTGATTATATGGGACCTTTTCCTTCCTCTAATGGGTATACTTATATTTTAGTTGCTGTTGATTATGTTATTAACTGGGTAGAAGCTATTCCAACTAGTAGTGCTGATCATAACACCTCTATTAAGATGCTTAAAGAAGTTATTTTTCCGAGGTTTGGAGTCCCTAGATATTTAATGACTGATGGTGGTTCACATTTTATTCATGGTGCTTTCTGTAAAATGCTTGCTAAGTATGATGTTAATCACAGAATTGTATCTCCATATCATCCACAGTCTAGTGGTCAAGTAGAAGTTAGCAATAGAGAGCTTAAATTAATTTTGCAGAAGACTGTCAATAGATCTAGAAAGAATTGGTCCAAGAAACTTGATGATGCATTATGGGCTTATAGAAATGCATATAAAAATCATATGGGCATGTCTCCGTATAAAATGGTTTATGGTAAAGCATGTCACTTACCTCTTGAATTAGAACATAAGGCATATTGGGCTATTAAAGAGCTCAACTATGACTTCAAACTTGCCGGTGAGAAGAGGCTTTTTGACATTAGCTCACTTGATTAATGGAGATCCCAGGCTTATGAAAATGCCAAACTGTTTAAAGAAAAAGTTAAAAGATGGTGTGATAAAAGGATACAAAAACGTGAGTTTAATGTAGGTGATTATGTATTGTTATACAACTCTCGTTTATGAATTTTTGCAGGCAAACTCCTCTCTAAATGGGAAGGTCCTTACATCGTCGAGGAGGTCTACCATTTCGGTGCCATAAAAATCAACAACTTCGAAGGCACAAATCCGAGGGTGGTGAACGGTCAAAGAATCAAACATTATATCTCAGGTAATCCTATAAATGTTAAAACTAATGTTATTGAAACCGTAACCCCGGAGGAATACATAAGGGACACTTTTCAGAATGTTTCAGACCCCGAAAAGGAATAGGTACGTGGTACGGTAAGTAAACCGACTCCAAAACAGTTCTAATGGCAATTTTTCTCCATTTTGGAATATTTAAGAAAATAGGAAAATAAGAAGCAGACCAGAAAGGACATGAGGCTTCCACGAGGGTGGAGGGCGTGCCCTACCCCCTGGGCGCACCCCCTGCCTCGTGGGCACCTCGTGTGCTCTCCTGACTCTGTTTTCTTGCACGACACTTCTTTTGGTCGGTAAAAATTCATTATATAATCTCCCGAAGGTTTTGACCACCGTATCACGCAAACATCCTCTGTCTTTGTTTCGAGCTGTTTCTGCTGCAGATTAGAGCAATATGTCATCCCAAGATTCGGAGGGAGAAAGCTATGTGGCTGATTACCTTGTAGATCATAAGGTCTACAGGGACTTGGAACATTGTGGTTGGACCACGGAGGAAGAACAAGACTATGAGCCTAGGGGAAAGGAGGAGACGAGCTCAGATGAAGATGAAGTCCCATTACCTCAACCTGGGGACATGCATGCGGAATTCAAAAAGTCAAGCCTCCCCAATAGAGCAAAGAAACCTAAGATTGAGTTTATCCCTTTTCGTCTCTTACAGGAGAACAAACAAGAACTATGCAAAAAGGTATTAAGCCTAGGGATGGCACCCGCAGGGTATGGGTACGGGTGGAGCTACCCCATACCTTACCCGTCCGCCCTGAGTTTACCCATCACCCATACCCATACCCGTCAAGGGTACAATTTTTTCCCATACCCGTCACCCGACAGGGTATATGGATACCCGCGGGTAAAAATACCCACGTTTACAGCACATCAATTGAGTAGAAAATAGTTGTAAAAAGTAACATATAATCATAAATTATTAATAGCAACACATTTTAAACAACAATGTACAACAACATATTGTAACAACAACATATTCTCATAAACAAAAATACTTTCCTATAAAGTGACATATAAAAATGATAAATAAGAACACATAATCATAAATAACAACACATATGCATACACTTTAAGTTCACGAAATCATGATAAATTATAGAGATAATTTGAATACACATTAGAGTTTTTACCTAGCATGATTAAGAGGGGAAATGAATACATTGGGATATTAACGGAAACCCACCTGTTAACATTTTAGATGGGTACATGGGTACGCGGGCATGGGTTATACGATCTCATACCCGTACCCTCTCTACCCGATGGGTATGATATTTTCCCATTTAAGTACCCATGGGTAATTTTTTGTCCCATACCCTTACCCTAATAGGGTTTTTACCCACAGGGTACGTGGGTAATGGGTACCCATTGCCATCCCTAATTAAGCCTTGAGCGGGAGATCGAGGACTTAAGGAAGCAAAATTCTATCCTCAAGCGCAAATTAAGGAAGAAGCCCACATCCTCAACAACTCCATCATCACCACCTCCGAAGAAGGAGACATAAACACATGGGTATGGGCACTCCCCTTGGCAACTGCCAAGCTTGGGGGAGTGCCCCGGTATCATATCACCATCACACTTTTATCTTTACCGTTTTTAGTTTGATCCTTTTGATAATATCTTGATCTAGTAGAATGAAGTTTTAGTATGATCTAGTTGTGAGTTTAGCTTTATGATCCTTCTATGTAATCGAGTCCGTGAGCTATATATAATAAAGATTAGTGTTGAGTCAAGGGCTTGATTATTTTGCGATGATCTTGAGGGAATAGAATAAAAGAGAAGAAATAAAAAGAAATAAAGAGATCATATGGATCTTATGGAGAGTAATGAGCTCACATATAAAGAGTATGATGAATAAAAATTGTTGAGAGTTGACAAACATAGTTTTGGTCATCATTGCAATTAATAGGAAGTAATAAAGAAAGAGAGGTTTTCACATATAAATATACTATCTTGGACATCTTTTATGATTGTGAGCACTCATTAAAATATGACTTGCTAAAGAGTTGATGTTGGACAAGGAAGACAACGTAATGGGTTATGTTTTCTTACATGTGAGATAAATTATATTGTCATGGATCATCCAACATGTGGAGCTTGCCTTTCCCTCCCATGCTAGCCAATTTCTTTGCACCAAGTAGAGATACTACTTGTGCTTCTAAATACCCTTAAACCTAGTTTGCCATGAGAGTCCACCATATCTACCTATAGATTGAGTAAGATCCTTCAAGTAAGTTGTCATCCTTGCAAGCAATAAGAATTGCTCCCTAAATATGTATGACTTATTAGTGCGGAGAAAATAAGCTTTATACGATCTTGTGATGTGGAAGAAATAAAAGCGACAGACTGCATAATAAAGGTCCATATCACAAGTGGCAATATAAAGTGACGTTCTTTTGCATTAAGATTTCGTGCATCCAACCATAAAAGCACATGACAACCTCTGCTTCCCTCTATGAAGGTCCTATCTTTTATTCTTGTCTATTACTTCATATAAGAGTCACGGTGATCTTTACCTTTCCTTTTTACATTTTATCCTTTGGCAAGCACAGTGTGTTGGAAAGATCCTGATATATATGGCTAATTGAATGTGGGTTTGCATGAACTATTATTGTTGACATTACCCTTGAGGTAAAAAGTTGGGAGGCAAAACTATAAGCCCCTATCTTTCTCTGTGTCCGATTAAAACTTCATAACCATAAATATCGCGTGAGTGTTAGCAATTATGAAAGACTAAAAGATGGTTGACTATGTGGACTTGCTGAGAAGCTCTTATATTGACTCTTTCCTATATTATAATAAATTGCAATTGCTTCAATGATTGAGAGTATAGTTTGTTAGTTTTCAATGAAGTTTCTGATTCATACTTGAGTATGTGAATGAATTGTTACTTTAGCACACACACACACACACACACATATATATATATATGACGCCCATATGGGACACCTAGGTGCCTGGGCACCTTGCCTAGAAACCGTTGGATACATTACGATGTGTGCACATGTAATTAGTATTAGAACTAATTCATAAATGCATTAGATTTTTATTTGGAAAGAATTATTGCTTGGTATGGACACTTAATAACCACCCAAATTAAGCCCATGCATGTCTCATACGTCGCGTAGCTAGGTATTTTTTTTGTGTATAATGAATGTCGTATTTTTTATGTGCGCTCCTTTATTTTTCACCGAGTATCTAATAACTTGAGTAAATTACTAGGTATATACATACATAACCCAAAATATTTTGGGTATGTTTTTGTACTCGAAATATGTTGGGTATAGATTAAATACCCATACGTCACATAGTCAGTCATATACATAGCCATATTTTACTTTAGGTACACACGTCAACTGTATATGTACAATATTTTCCAAGCTTTTTCCGCGCAGCCGGGTATACTAGTGTGCAGACACCTTGGGTATTTTCACTTGAAGTATATTATTTGATGTATTATACTTTCCTACATTTTCACCTAACCGGGTATATACATCGACTGGGTATGTACAATATTTTCCTACCCTTTTTCATATAGCCTTATATATGTCGACCGGGTGTTACAATATTTTCGTCAGTAGGTATTGTATAACCTTATTGGATAGTTAGGAAACAAAAATAAAATGTAGTTAGTCAACAAATAAATTATTGTGTATATACATACCCACATACATACAACCTTTTGTTAGTAAATATGATACCCATTTTAGATAATTAGGAAACAAAAAATGTAATAGTTCAAAAAATAAATTACTGAATATATACATACTTCCATATGTATATAATTTTGTTGGTAGGTATTAGATACCCGTATTAAATAGTTAGAAAACAAAAATATGTGTATTATATACCTCTAGCAATTCGAACAAAATCAACATTAATATATTTTATTGTATGGCAAGTGTTGCATGCCTAATAATTAGATCCAAAAATAAAACATAAGTATGGAAAGTCTTGCATGAAGAATAATTAGAAAACAAATTAAATATATCACAGTTTCCAAAACTAACAAGGTGCCCAGGCACCTAGGTGGCCCATCTATTTTACCTATACACACACACACATCTGGGCTATTCTGTTACGCGTAACAGAATATTATTCTGTTACCCTACTCGAACTGATGGTTTCAGGTGCTTGTACTGATTAACTTCGAGCGGTTGAACTGATGCTTTCATTTCTGTTTAACAGAGCGTCTTCTTTAGTTCAAATTTTTTTTGTAATTTTTTTGTCGTAACGAGGCGTGTAATACATCATTGGAAAGCTCTTGACAACTATATTTCGAGTATATTAAACGTTTTTGCAAAATCATCATGGTTTAAGAGCAGTTTTAAAAAAAACAGTTTTTTTCAAAACCAAAAATGTGAATTGTATTTTGGACTCAATTTTCAAATGGTTTGTCGGAATTGAGCAAATAAGATGGCGTTGGAAAGCTGGGGAAAATACACATGTTCCATATATCTATTGTTTTTTCTAATTTTATAAGATATAAAAGTAATTTGAAAAACAGTGAAATTCTGGGCGAAACGTATTTTCGCGATTATTTGCAAACCGTTCGCAAATGATACGACGTTGGAAAGCTATGGCAAATGCTCAACTTTTTTGTATAGAAATGTTTTTCTAATTCCTTACGGTTTAAAAACGAATTTTAATATGGTCAAATTTGATTTTGATCGCGATTTTTTGGAAAAGTTTGTCAAAATGAGGAAAATAATATACCGTTGGATAGCTATGGAAAATGAGAAACTTAGTCATGATGAATGTTTTCTCTACTTCGCAACCGTTTAAGAGTAATTTTGAATATGGCATGACGGATCCTGCTGTTTTCTCGTCTGAAAAACAGAGTAGTCGTACTGATATATGTGTATATTTGTACTGAGCTATTTTTTGTAGAGCAATTTTGAATGGTTCCGAAAAAGGGTACTTGTACTGATGCTTGCATGGGTTTGTACTGAGCGTGTTTTCACTAATTAGACTTTGCTCTGTTTTTTGGGTAATATTTTTCTCATAAATTTTCAACGGTTTACTATATCCTAGCCCCGAACTTGCATGGTTTATATTGTTGAACTGAATGTTATTGTATCGTCGCCCTTGTACTTGCATGATTTATATCATCGAACTGAATGATATTTTTTTCAAAAAGAAAATGTTTTTTTGAACTAAACATTTTTTTACAACGATGTCCTGGACTTCTCTTATTTTATGACTTGTACTTTTACCATTTGAATTGCATGGGGTTTCCTTTTGCTTGAACTTTTACAATTTGAATTTCTGTCATTTCTTTTATTTTGAACGGACCACCATTTTTAACCCGTACTGATCAATATTTTAATTAAACCATTTTTCCTTTGTAGAACGGACCATCGTTTTTGTTTGTATGGATCAGTTGTAGAACTTGGACGTCAACGTCACATAATTAATTTGTGAGCTTCTCACGTTTCCTTTTAAAGTTGTTTTTCCCTCAAACTTTATTGGCACCAATTTTTTTTCCGTTCTCAAACTGATGCGATTTTTTTCAACGAGTACGTAACAAATTTCTCTGTACTGTTATGTTTTTAACACACACACATATTGAATTGTTCCCACATTTCATTATGAATTTATTATATATAACAGTTGAACTATACAACACTTTTCAAATGAATCTAACAAGTATTTTCCCTCGCTAAACTTCCAAATGTTTTTCCGTTGTAAACCAAGTCTGAACAGTTGTAAATACTTCAAAATTGAACTGAAATAAAATATAGGAACACTCAAGTCTGAACAGTTGCAAATAGTTCTAAATTGAACTGAAATAAAATATAGGAACTGAACCGAGTGTATTTTCAGATTTCTGCTAGCATGCATCAAGACATTTTATGTCTTTTACAGTGGAGCATATACTATTTTTTTGCCAAATAACTTCAAACAAAACAAAAGTGGAGCTTTATTTACAAGAATAGAACAAAACATATGCGAGTTTCGATCCATACAAGGTTTTCTCAAATGCTTATTAAGGCATAACACAAATGCCTAGTGTACTATAGAATCGTTAAATAGGTGAACCAGAAAGCACACAAAACATGTACTTTAAAAACACAACATGATGAGCGCTGTATCGTTGAACGACCTCATGTGGCAGAGGTGAATGGCTTGCGGTAGCAGAGCTGAACGGCCCGATCACTGCACAAAGATCAACACTAGTAATTTTGTACTTAAACGGCTTAAACAAGACAACAATGATCACTTGAACTGATGGGACAGTATCATGGGAACTTATAGCAATTGATCATTTGAACTAATAGCAATAGAAATTATAAATGTATACTGATGGGACAATATCAGGGGAACTTATAGCAATTGATCATTTGAACTAATAGCAATAGAAATTAGAAATTTGTACACGGATACGACTTATTGGCTGAGGTAGAAACAAGAACAAGAATTACAAGAGTGAACCAACCTCGATCCAAACCAAGCATCACAAGAATTAACACTTAATGAAAGTACAAAATATTTACCATACAGAAACTGAGAAACATAGTGATGGCTCGAAATTTATATAATATTAAAAGAAAGTAACCATGTATAACCAACATGAGTATTCAACAATCACAAAGTGGTAGGGGGGACCTGCTTGAAGCTCCTTGTGTCCCAGGCTCTGATAGTTCCATCACCAGAGCAAGAGCATATCACTTGCAGCAAAGACGGAGCTGAAAAGGCAATCTCATGGATATTCCCCTTATGGCATGTGCATTCCCCCAAATACTGTCCAGTTGCTGGAGCATAGAACTTGAGTGTGTTTGTTGACAGGGACACTATGAGCGTTGAGATCTCCTGGCTTGTCATGAGATGTACGGAATTAGATGCAACTATATATATCAAGTACTGTAACATGTATTTTTATCAACAGGTTCATTCAGTTATGAGCAATGGGAAGGAAAAACTTGCTGGAAGCTAGACTGAAGCTACACCATTCTCTATTCTTATCTGCCTACCAAGAAGCAATCTGGAAGACGTGGTCATCGCCGAAGTTGGTCTAGATGCTGTTCTTGAGGCCCAGCCGCCTGGTCAATGAGCCCACGCCGCCGGGGACCGGGGAACCGGAGGTCTCCGCCACGAACAGGCTCACTTCTGCCTCCACCTCCATGGCCGAATCGCCCCTGTTACCAACCTCCATCGCGCCCTTGAATCAGCACACACCGCCCAGAAAGAACAATCAACATGTATGTCAATGTCCAAAAATCACACCTTCTCCCAAGAGAGGAGAAAAAGAAATTGTGGCAACGGAGTACCACAATTTTCTTGCAACGGAGTACCACAATACTAAATGGTAGCCTAACTGTAATCAAATAGAATGCCCTTGCAACCACCTAAACAAGTAAACAAACTAGCTACAAATCTCACTACCTGAACCCACACCGTCAACTCATCTCTAATCTATCATCAGCTCATAGTTTCAGAGAAAAAAATGAGTGAACTATACACATGAAGCCTCTGCCACATGAAGCCTCTGTCAAATGAAATATACAAAATACTGACAAAACTTCACACTTTTGCACGAAGGGCATACTTCCAAACATGCTCGACGACACCCATTGAAACTGCGCAATTCATGGGTGGGAGCAAGCAGCAACTTTGAAGTATGCAAATTGGAAAGCTCATAAAGTAAAAAAAACATGGCATCTTGTTTTTTTCCAGAAAAACAATAGGAGCGCATCCGCATAGTTATTCATCTCCATATCAATAATACTTGGCCACCAAAAACCCGACAAATGTTTTTTTCGTGAAAACACACAACACGTTTTTTGAATGCATCAGTACAAGCTGACATTTTCAGTTTTTAGAAGCAATCAAACTTGCTAATTAGTACTCATGTACTTACTGGGACCACACATATCCTAATATTAGTACTCATGTACTTATTGCGGCCTGCACTCAGCTCCTTGAGTGACCGGCCACAAAACAAGGAGTTGTACTGTTAAGCAGGAGGTCCTCGACCCTGTGACTCCTCCAGCAGGCTTTTGATATACCCAGAATGCATCTTCCTTAGGAAGGAAGGATCAGCAAGTTCAATGTTTTCAGGCACTAAGGATCCATGAAGTTCAAAACTAGAGGAAATTAGAGGAAAGGCTCTGACCTCCACCAAGTGCAGTAGCTGAGCCATGCTGCAGCGGGAGAGTGACGACGTGCTCGAATGGGTGTTGCTGGTGGGAACTAGCGGGATCCAGGTCGCTGTTTTTGCGATGAACCGCCTGCGGAGGTGGCGTTGAACGGCCTGCGGTGGTGGCTGTGATCGGCCAGGGCGCTCCTAAAGACATGCCAACATAGAAAATATATCTTAGTGTTACAAGAGATAATACAAGCAAAGATGCATTCCAGTTATATGAGCAAATGAAAAGAAATTCAGCCATACAAGACTAATGAGTTATTGTTGTTTGTATGGCCTAAAAATAAATGAATAATCACATGTAATTTCCAGAAAGGGAAGAACATTTTGAACTCTTTCGCAAGTATATGTGATAAACAGATACAACGTATCCATTGAACTAATTTTTTTTCTCAATGAACTTTTGTCATATAGAAACTAGAATTTGTACCAATAGTTTATTTTTACCATGTCAAAAGCAAACAACATGCATATATATTGATCTGCTAGTCAACACATCAATAAGAACGACACTAAGATACAACAACAACCAGTCATGGTGCCTTGACCCGGCCTCCTTCGACCTATGATCCGACGTCGTTTATTCATTGTCCTTTTCATTAGTGGCAATGCCCCTGAACTTGGCGTAGACTGGTAGTAGAACTTACCGGCCCTCCACATTTGCACTGAAGACATTTAAACGAACATGAAATAAACCTCCTAGCATTTATTTTGTAAACTTTTCTCAAGGTACACATGTTTCCCTAAATTTGCAATTGGATTTTCTTATTTCTTTTATCAGATAACTTGCACATATAGATCTTCTTTACAAAATTATATAAATCATGGCAGCATTATCATGCTGAGATGAGTTATCAAATAGATCATGGCAGCATTATCACGTATTTATGAGACTACAATATCTAACCATCAAGCCTGAGCATTATCATGTGCATTGTCTTGTACTACAATATCATGTAATACTACATTTTTCATCAATTCAATATTCATCAGTACTAGTATGACTGGACAATAAGTTGAGATTAGTAGCAGCACGCGCAAGATGTACACTCCTGAAAATAAAGTGTACGAACTTTCTTAGTGACTTTAGTTGAACTTTCAAGCACATTTTTTATGTAAAATTTACTTTTTTTAACCGAAGTGAACTCTATTTTGTAGGCGAACCTTCCCTGTAGATGCACACAAACTTAATTTTTTGTTTGCACCTGGACTACCAACATGAATAAGCTATGATGACAGAAGAGTTGTATAAACTCCACAAATAACAGGAATCTTTTCTGTCAAATGGATCATACAAAATATTAACCAAAAATCATTTTGTATACACATTATCCTCATATCCCATAAGCCATTTTGTGTACAACATCATTATCAGGCATACCACAAGCACATGTTTGTGCTATAGGAAGATGGAAGCAGAGAATAAATTTGACTTACCAACGGGAAGTAGATGTATTGAAAAGCATCCATAAGATGAACTTGTGAATCTTGCTTTTTGCTGCATCCTGCAAAAAATAGGAACAAGTATGAGACTTCAGGTTTGTTCTGGGGCTGCCGGTAGAAGGCATAGTCCAACAATGGAATACGATAGACCTACATCATGGGAGTATGGTGCTCGAAAATTTAATCAATCACAAAATGAGATTTTCAATTAAAATCAGCATGAACTAAATGAAATCAGGAGCAAATTTATAGAATTGTTTTTTTGTTGCAGGGAAATAGCAAGAACTTCTAGGCCTAGAGAAGTAGATGGGATCCAGGCACAGGAGCAAGAAGTGACAGCTTGCCAAAGTGTGAGGAGGGGCTCGTCCGGTGGCGAATCAAGGAGAGATTATGGTGACACGGTGAGGTCGTGATGCAGGCGCCCCTGAACTGATGTGAATTTTCTTGTCAAACTGTTGTGCAATCGTGCAATGAGTGAGCTACCATATAATATAAAGTCAAGCTCTCTCTAACACACATCAAAATATTTTTTACGACTGTTTTGTATGAACTAATGACAAAATACACATTGAACTGATAATATTTTTTTTCATATAGGAAACATGTTCTTCTCCACATGAACTGATACTCTAACACACAGAGAATTGTTTCCATGCTTTTCTAAGAACCAAGGATAAAATAAATAGTGATTTTCCAGGGTCTCATTACAACCTTGCTTCCAGTTCAATTAAGGATTCATGTGACACTTGCTTCCCATTTGAATCGGTACTAGTACGACTCAACAATAAGTTCAGAATTGTAGACGGCATCCTTGTCAGTACAACTCATCAGTACTATATGGATGTTACTTTTAACATTAAGAATAGTACTAATCGATACTAATATTGTGTAAGTTGTACTGATTAGTACTGCTACTGTCGTACTGTTGAGCAGTACTGATGTAGCTAACACAGAGAATTTTCCATCTAGTGGACTTTTAACATTATATTAGAAAATGAAATCTAGAGCAATTATCTTGTTGAACCAATAAAGAAATATAGCGGAGCAGCTCCAAACACATCCAGCTCCAAACACAACCCGCAATCATCAACTAAAGTTGTTCTTACTCTGACCAAGTTCAGTTTTCTTAAGAAAATGGATGAAAATTGCATCGGCTTTGCCATCAAATTTTTAGCATGTATGGGGACAGACAGGCGATGAGAGGATGGAGCTTCGAATGGTGGAGAGGAACTACGATCGAGAGGTGGCAGTAGACGTACTGGTGGAGGAGGCCGTCGATGGTGCAGCCTTGTTCACAAAGAGTCCTCCCAGGTGGCGCTCACTATCTCAAACCGGAAAAAGACCGACGGCGATGGTGCGTGAACTAGTACGACGGATGCCGGGAAGGAACCAGGAAGCCGGCTACCAGATCGTTGAACGGATCGAGGGTGCCCTGCACGCAGCTCTTCTCGTGACCGACGACGGAGCATGCAGGTATACTGCCGAGAGGAACAATATCGACCCCGTGGCCCCCCCTGCAGCCGCAGGTGGCGCGTGTGTGGGAGGCGACAGCTGGCGGCGCAGGATCTGGGGATGGCCGGAGACGCACGAATTTGGGGATGGCCGGCGGTGCGCGGACCTGGGGGTGGGCGGTGGTGTACGGACCCGAGGGTGGGTGGTGGCAAGCTGGAGGAAGGAGGTCACCGGTGATGCGGAAGGAGGCTGGCTGGGCGGTGCAGGACGACAACAGACGCGGTGGCGGTGGTGCGCGTGTAGGGAGGGGCGGGCGGCCGGTGGCGGAAGCGCGCGGGGAGGGAGGGGCAGCCGGCCGGCGGCAGCAGCTCACTGGTAGGGAGGGGCGACCGGCTGGTGGCGGCAGCGCGCGGGGAGGGAGGGGCAGCCGGCCGATGGCGGCAGCTCGCTGGTAGGGAGGGGCGGCCGGCCGGTGGCGGCAGCGCATGGGTAGGGTGGGGCGAGCGGCCGGCGGTGGCATCGCATTGCATCGGGTGGGTGGTATGTCCAGATTCAACCGGGGCCTATATCGAGCCGAGGGTAACAAAATATTATTCTGTTACTAGTAACAGAATAGCCCTGTCCTATATATATATGTTGCTGTTCTAAGAATGACCATAATGCCCTCATGTCCGTATTTTATTTTATGGACACCTCTATCTCTAAACATGTGGACATATTTCTCGATTTCAGCTTTCGCTTGAGGACAAGCGAGGTCTAAACTTGGGGGAGTTGATACGTCCATTTTGCATCATGCTTTTATATCGATATTTATTGCATTATGGGCTGTTATTACACATTATGTCACAATACTTATGCCTATTCTCTCTCATTTTACAAGGTTTACATGAAGAGGGGGAATGCCGGCAGTTGGAATTCTGGGCTAGAAAAGGAGCAAATATTAGAGACCTATTCTGCACATCTCCAAAAGTCCTGAAACTCCATGGGAATTATTTCCGGAATATATAAAAAATATTGGGCGAAAGAAGTACCAGAGGGGGGCCACCCACCGTCCACGAGGGCGGGGGGCGCACCCCCTGCCTCGTGGGCCCCTGGTGGCCCTCCGATGCCCATCTTTGGCTATATGGAGTCTTCCGTCCAGGAAAAAAATCATAAGCAAGCTTACGGGACAAAACTCCGCCGCCACGAGGCGGAACCTTGGTGGAACCAATCTAGGGCTTCGGCGGAGCTGTTCTGCCGGGGAAACTTCCCTCCGGGAGGGGGAGATCATCACCATCGTCATCACCAACGATCCTCTCATCGGGAGGGGGTCCATCTCCATCAACATCTTCACCAGCACCATCTCATCTCAAACCCTAGTTCATCTCTTGTATCCAATCTTTGTATCCAAACCTCAGATTGGTACCTGTGGGTTGCTAGTAGTGTTGATTACTCCTTGTAGTTGATGCTAGTTGGTTTACTTGGTGGAAGATCATATGTTCAGATCCATTATGCATATTAATACCCCTCTGATTATGAACATGAATATGCTTTGTGAGTAGTTACGTTTTTTCCCGAGGACATGGGAGAAGTCTTGCTATAAGTAGTCATGTGAATTTGGTATTCGTTCGATATTTTGATGAGATGTATGTTGTCATCCCTCTAGTGGTGTCATGTGAACGTCGACTACATGACACTTCACCATTGTATGGGCCTAGAGGGAGGCATTGGTAATTAATAAGTAGATGATGGGTTGCTAGAGTGTCAGAAGCTTAAACCCTAGTTTATGCTTTGCTTCGTAAGGGGCTGATTTGGATCCATATGCTTCATGTTATAGTTAGGTTTACCTTAATACTTCTGTTGTAGTTGCGGATGCTTGCAATAGGGGTTAATCATAAGTGGGATGCTTGTCCAAGTAAGGGCAGTACCCAAGCACCGGTCCACCCACATATCGAATTATCAAAGTACCGAACGCGAATCATATGAACGTGATGAAAACTGGCTTGACGATAATTCCCATGTGTCCTCGGGAGCGCTTTCCTTTATATAAGAGTTTGTCCAGGATTGTCCTTTGCTACAAAAAGGATTGGGCCATCTTGCTACACCTTATTTACTTGCATTACTTGTTACTCGTTACAAATTACCTTATCACAAAACTATCTGTTACCGATAATTTCAGTGTTTGCAGAGAATACCTTTCTGAAAACTACTAATCATTTACTTCTGCTCCTCATTGGGTTCAACACTCTTACTTATTGAAAATGCTACGATAGATCTCCTACCCTTGTGGGTCATCATCGCCAACCCCCCGTTCTTCATCGGGAGGGCTGATTTGGTGTCTGTTTGGGGCTCCGGAGGATGGAAATCATCGTCGTCATCATCATCAACCCTTCTCCATCAACAATTTCATGATGCTCACCACCGGGAGTGAGTAATTCCTTCATAGGCTTGCTGGATGGTGATGGAGTTGGATGATATTTGTCATGTAATCGAGTTAATTTGTTAAGGCTTGATCCTTAGTATCTACTATGTTTTGAGATTGATGTTGCTATGACTTTGCTATGCTTAATGCTTGTCAGTAGGGCCCGAGTGCCATGATTTCAGATCTGAGCCCTTTATGTTCTCATGAATATATTTGAGTTCTTGCTCCTATCTTGCAAGTTATATGCACCTATTACGTTTTATGATCCGCATATCTCAAGGTAACAATAATTGGGATTCTTTCCGATGATTACCATAGTTTGAGGAGTTCATGTATTCACTAAGTACTAATGGTTTGAATCTATTCTCTATCAAAAAGGAGGCCTTAATATCCCTTCGATTTTCTTAGGGACCCCGCTGCCACAGGAGGGTAGGACAAAAGATGTCATGCAAGTTCTTATTGTAAGCACGTATGACTGTATACGAAATACATGCCTACATTACATTGATGAATTGGAGCTATTGTGTATCGCTCTAGGTTGTGAATATTAATGATGAATATCATCCAACACAAATATCCATCGTTGATCTAATGCCTACGCTTTTCTCATATTGATCTTTGCTAAGTTACTTTCGTTGTTGCTGCTATTACAATCACTACAAAACTGCTATTGTTGCTGCTACCGTTACTATTGTTATGTAACACCCACGATGCGGCTATATCTCCCACGTGTCGGAGCACGACTTAGAGGCATAACCGCATTGTAGGCATGTCGCAAGAGGGGTAATCTTTACACATCCCATGTACTGAATAAGAAAGAGGTACAGAGTTGGCTTACAATCGCCACTTCACACAATACATGAATATAGCATTACATCATCCAGATACAATCAAGGTCCGACTACGGAACCAAAATAAAAGAAGACCACCCCTAATGCTAGATCCCCGATCGCCCCGACTGGGCTCCACTACTGATCAAATGGAAACAAAACAACACAACGAACACGATCTTCATCGAGCTTCTCCTTGAGCTCGGTTGCGTCACCTGCACGGTGTCATCGGCACCTGCAAACTGGTTTTGGAAGTAAACTATGAGTAACGGGGACTCAGCAATCTCACACCCTCACGATCAAGACTATTTAAGCTTATAGGTAGGCAAAGGTAGTGAGGTGGAGCTGCAGCAAGCACTAGCATATATGGTGGCTAACTTACGCAAATGAGAGCGAGAAGAGAAGCAAAGCACGGTCATGAACTAGAAGTGATCAAGAAGTGATCTTGAAACTACTTACGCAAATGAGAGTGAGAAGAGAAGCAAAGCACGGTCGTGAACTAGAAGTGATCAAGAAGTGATCCTGAAACTACTTACGTTCAAGCATAACTCCAACACCGTGTTCACTTCCCGGACTCCGCCGGAAAGAGACCATCACGACTACACACGCGGTTGTTGCATTTTAGTTAAGTGTCAAGTTATCTACAACTGAACATTAACAAATTCCCATCTGCCCATAACCGTGGGCACAGCTTTCGAAAGTTCAAAACCCTGCAGGGGTGTCCCAACTTATCCCATCACAAGCTCTCACGGTCAATGAAGGATATTCCTTCTCCCAGGAAGACCCAATCAGACTCGGAATCCCGGTTACAAGACATTTCGACAATGGTAAAACAAGACCAGCAAAGCCGCCCGAATGTGCCGACAAATCCCGATCGGAGCTGCACATATCTCGTTCTCAGGGCACACCGGATTGTCCAAGGTTCCGGTAGGCCAACCCAGAGTTTCCCCTGGTGGCCGCCGGCAGCTGACAGGTTGGACCAACACTCAGAGGAGCACTGGCCCGGGGGTTTAAATAAATGTAACATCCCAAATTTTCAATTTGGAATGTTATACACTAGATCATATGCATATCATATTTTCTTGCATTTTGGTTGATCCTAGAAATTTCACGCAACTCAAGGGCCCTCGGAGAGAGTTGGAGATTTCGTTATTTTCATATTTGAGAGTTCTCTCGAATTTTGAAAATAGGATAATTTGATTTATTTATTTTATCTTCAATAAATTTTCCGGTGTCAAAATATGAGAGAGGAAATAATATGACTTTCCCAAATTTAGGAAAAATGAAGATTTAATAAATAGATCAATTTTGTTGCCGGAGTTTTATTTGCATTTTATTTGGATAGGGAAAAATGCGTGTTTTCAAAAATTGCATTTTAGGTCCGGAGAAAAGTTCATTTTGTTCGGCTCATTTTTAGGAGTCGGGGAAAATTTACTTTAGATTTTTCGGAGTTCGTTTAGATCCCTTTTTGTTTTTTTTCTGCGCGAGGAAACTATTTAAAAAAAAAACTTTAGCAGCGCCTTGGGCCAAAGGCCCAAGCCAAGCCACCTACCGCCGCGCTCCCAGGCGCCAGGCGCCGAGCCAGGAGCCGATCGGCCGCCGCCGCCTCTTGCTAGGACCGAATCCTTTTAGGATTCTAGGGCGCCCCTTGTCCCTTTTTCCTTATTTCGTTTTCTTTAGTCCTACTCCGTTTATTTTCTAGATCTTTCCTACTCCTATTCTAATTCCTTGTCCTCTACCCCAAGTAAACCCCTTCCCTCCCCAATATAAATACCCAAGCACCCCCCCTCTAAAACACATCAAATCAAAGCTCTCCTCCACACCGCGCCCTGCGTCACCGCCGCCGCGCCGCATCACACCGCGCCTTGCACCGCCACCGCGCCGCATCACACCGCGCCCTGTGTCACCGCCGCCGCGCCGCATCACACCACGCCCTGCGTCACCCCGCGCCGCCGCCTCACCCGTGCGCCGCCACCCCACACCCGCGCCGCCGCCCCACACCCCGCGCCGCCGCCGCACCTTGCGCCGCCGCCCTACGCCGACGCCGCCGGAGCCCCTCACCGGAGACCTCGCCAAGGTAGCCCCGTGCTACATCTATTCTTTTTCTCGGATCGTTTTCTTCTAATCGTTCCGATTCTTTTCTTCTCTAAACCGTTCCGGTTTTCTTGATCGGTTTTTCGTTCGGTTTTTCTTCTCCGAAACCCTAGATCGGATTCGTTTTCTTCTCCGATTTAGTTGCCTTTGGACCGTTCGCCGGACCGTTCGTCCTAACGAACGTGATCACCGGATTCTTCTAGGTTAACGACGTCCGTTCGTTTAACCGTTCTTCTTTTTCTTTTCGTCGGATTTATTCCGCGATCGCGATCTCAGATCCGATCTTCTTCCTAGTCTATCTTTTCGCTCGTTTATCGGAATCAGGTGATTCAAGCGCCTGGAGTTTCATCTCGAAACCGCCGTTCCGTCTAATCAACTTGAACAAGCTTTTGCTACAGTAAAATTTTGACCTAGTTTCAACTTGATAGAACCGAGTTGTTTTCTTCCGCCGTTTGTTTTTCGTTCTTTCTTGCAACCGGAGTTCTTAAGTTGAACTACCTGGTTCGTTCTCTTGTTCGAGTTTTACCTGTGCATTAGATGAGTACTTATTGTATGCTTGTTGTTTGTCTGCGATAGATTACCCAGATTGCGCCGCTTGTTACTTCGAAACCCTAGGACTCGCGGATCATCAGCAAGGCAAGTAACACTTTGATCATACCTTTTCTACAACCCAGTTTTATTGCATTAGATCAATCCTCACACATTGCATGATTAGGATCTAATTAAATTGTGGGATGGGAAGTAGATGAGGTAGTACCTATTACCTGTATTATTATCAAACCTTTGGGAGTTACTCTACGTTTGCTTATATTGCCATGCTATGCTAGTAGACGTGGATTGGGTGAGTGATATCCATGACATATGTGAGTTTATTAATTTTAATGGTTTATCTAAGGTGGCAACTTAAACACACATCTGGGTGGATTGAGGCACCTGATGTCTATCAGGACTTGCCTGTTTTTTTTTGGACCGCCACCCAGGCTCAAAGGGATCATAAGATAATTCATGCTAGAAACTTCCGTGTGCAGCCACATGCTACTATGGGCTCTGGCATAGTTGACTAAGTTGTGCGAACTCTTACGGGGTGGACTAGCAGATGTAGGGGATGTAGGTGTACCGGTCTACCCCACATGTAAGGTGCTAGCACTTCTGAAAGACTATGTCTCGGTCATCCGTTTCTCAAACACCATGTAGTGCGAGAAAACAAACGGAGGCGATCGAGTCATGTGGGGAAAAGTGTGCAACCTCTGCAGAGTAACAAACTAATCATGATTAGCCGTGTCCCCGGTTATGGACAACTTGAGTATCTAGTACTTGAATATCATTGTGAATCTCAACATGTTACTTCTAATTAATGTTATTGGGTTTTAATTACTTTTAATTGGGATTGAGAATGCTGTCAACCATTCTCAATGTTTCACAACCACCATGATAGTAAATAAAATTTATTCCTTTGCAGTAGGGAAAAACTGGCTTTACGCAAAACTGTAACCATAGAGCTTTCCACCAGCCATATATGCATGTAGTATAGCTGTTTCATTCCATTACTCTCTATGTGTTACTTTGCCAGCATATTCCATGTGCTGACCCGTTTTCCGGGCTGCAACGTTAATGTTGCAGACTTTTCAGACGACGATTGAGGTGTTTAGGTCGTGGTTCTATACTCAGTGATGCCGCTGGAGTTGATGGACCCATTTATCTTCCGAGTCTTCCGCTGTTATCGATATTAGATGGCCTTCAGCCATATTTATTGTAATAAGTTCTTTTTCAGCCATCGATGTAATAAGTGTGTGATTGCAACTCTGCTATAAAACCTCGATGTACTGTGTGGTGTCAGCATTACTGATCCAGGGATGACACCGTAGCACAGTAGACGTGATCCATTCGGGTCAGGTCGCTACAGAGATGGTATCAGAGCACACGCTGACTGTAGGACACGACCACTAAGTTAAAGCCATAGATCACCCTTCTCTTCTCATTTTCTAACTCCTCATCTTTTCTACTCTTTTAGGATGACGCACGCGAAGATTAAGTACGCTCAACCGGATGAAGGCACACCATTTGGATTTCACCTGAAGGAAGTCACCAAGTACCTGAACATTGGATTACCAAGCTTCACGGGAACCTTCAACGCCACTCTGCCTGAAGAGGAGCGCCGGAAGATTCAAGCTCACGTTCCGGGAAGAACATTCGCGCCAATCACAAAGCCCATAGATAGTGTTTTCAATGCACCAACCTGGAGTCTAGGAAGGAGCATGGCAGCTCATATCACCATAGGACGCATTGGAGAAGTTTATCAAGAAGACCTCAAGGACACTATCTACCAGATTTGCGGACGCCGTGATGAACAATGGGAGTTAGTCAGCACCAAGAAGGATAGATCCATTGCATCTTTCATCCAGGAGTTAAACCAGCACATTCGACGCCACGAGAACCAGATGTGCAATGATATGGTGGAGTTGAAGAATGCGAAGGCAAGGATCATCGAGCTAGAAGGAGAACTGAAGTCTACACGCAAGGACTACATGGACGAGATCGTAGCTCTAGCAAGGCACAATGGCGATCTTAAGCAGGAGATTGAAGAACTCAAGAGCAAGTTAGCATCCCAGGAGGACGACAAGTACGTCGCATGTCCAGACAACTACATCATCATCGACGACACCGATTCGGATCCAAGTGAACCCGACTTTGAAGACGAAGCTGGAGTAGATATCAAGGAGTCTTTCACCGGTTCAAATTTCTAGATGACCACCAGATAGTAATAGTATTCCCCCATGTAAACACATTATAGTCGAGCACTTTTGCGATAGTTAGACCGTTTGTAAGCCCTTGTTTGATTGATTGAAGTGAATTGTGTGCTTTTGCCTCATGTGCATATGGGTAGTGTTTTCCCTTTAGACCCCCTCTATTCTTAATTCTCGTCTTTTCTAAACCCTCAGATGCCTCCGAGATGTGACAATGGATTTCCACCGGAGCTCACTCAGTTGATCCAGCAGCAGAATCAATTGATGCAGATGTTAGTCCAGAACCAGCAGAACAACAACAACAACCCACCACCACCACCACCACCACCTGTTGACCACTTAGCCCGTTTCCTTAGGCTGAATCCGCCAGTGTTTTCTAGTAGCACCGAGCCGATAGTAGCAGACGATTGGCTCCGCAAGATAGGAAGGGAGTTGACCACTGCAGGATGCACGGATGGTGAGAAAGTGAAGTTTGCCGCACACCAGCTTGACGGACCCGCGGCAGCATGGTGGGAGAATTTCACAGCCACTTACCCAGTTGACACTGTCACATGGGATCAGTTTCAGCAAGCTTTCCGCACTGCCCATGTTTCAGCAGGAGCTATGTCCATAAAGAAGCGTGAGTTTCGCAACTTACGCCAAGGAGGAAGGACTGTTGGCCAGTATGTGGAAGAGTTTAGTAAGCTAGCCCGTTATGCCCCAGATGACGTTGCTACGGATGCAGCCAAGCAGGAGAAGTTTCTGGAAGGATTGAATGATGAACTAAGCATGCAGTTGATGGTAGCAAATTTCAACAACTACCAGGAGTTGGTAGATCGTGCCATCATGATTGAAGGGAAGCAACAGCAGATTGAGAACCGTAAGAGGAAGACAGGGGAAGTATAACTCTGGAGCCCAGCAGAAGCCCCGTTTTACCCCTAAACCGGGATTTAAGTTTCAGCACACCCATGGAGGAGGTAGCTCGCACAACCATAATGGCCACAAGAATGGTAATGGGAATGGAGGAAGCAACGGCCAGAACCGAACAACCCCATCAACCCCAACCAAGAGAGACCTGAGTCAAGTCACCTATTTCAAGTGTTTGAAGACCGGACATTATGCCAAGGAATGTCCTAAAGGCCAGAATGGAAATGGCAATGGAAGCTCTGGGAAGAAGCCGAACCCTTTCAATAGGGGACAGGTGAACCACGTTAATGTGGAGGAGATTGAAGATCAGCCCGATGCAGTAATCGGTAAGTTTTTGGTTAAGTCATTTACTGCACTCGTTCTTTTTGATACTGGTGCATCGCATTCATACATATCAAGGGGATTTGTGGAAAAGTATAGCCTGCCCACTAGGATTCTTAAAACACCTATGCTAGTAAGCTCGCCAGGAGCAGAATACATGGCCAGACAAGGATGTTTTCAAGTACCATTGAGTATAGGAAGGCATGTATTCCCAACGGATTTAATTATTCTGGAATCCCAAGGTCTGGATGTGATTCTTGGTATGGATTGGCTGTCGATGTATGGAGGAAACATCGATTGCGCCAGTAAGACAATTTTGCTTACCACACCAGAAGGAAGAAGGATCAAGTATGTATCCCGGCATGTGCCAAACAGGACACAAGTGAATTGCTTATCAGGAGTGGTGCAGGAGGAAGTACCAGTGGTAAAGGATTTTCCTGATGTATTTCCTGAGGAATTACCAGGCATGCCACCGGATAGAGACATTGAATTTTTGATTGAGTTATTGCCAGGTACAGGCCCAATATCGAAGCAACCGTACCGGATGCCAGCAAAGGATTTGGTGGAAATTAAGAATCAGATTAAGGAGTTATTGGATAAAGGTTACATTCGCCCAAGTTCTTCACCTTGGGGATCACCCGTACTTCTAGTGGAAAAGAAGGATGGATCATTAAGGATGGTTGTAGATTATCGGGGATTGAATGAAGTAACCATCAAGAATAAGTACCCACTGCCAATGATCAACGATCTGTTTGATCGATTGCAAGGAGCTAAAGTGTTTTCCAAGATCGATTTGCGATCAGGGTACCATCAGTTGAAGATTCGAGAGCAGGACATACCTAAGACAACATTCACCACAAGATATGGACTGTATGAGTATACCATTATGTCATTTGGATTGACTAACGCACCTGCCTATTTTATGAACCTAATGAACAAAGTGTTTATGGAGTTTTTGGATAAGTTCGTCGTAGTGTTCATTGATGACATCCTAGTTTATTCAAAGAATGAAGAGGAGCATCAGGAACATTTGCGTTTGGTTTTGGAGAAACTAAGAGAACATCAGTTATATGCCAAATTCAGCAAATGTGAGTTTTGGTTGAAGGAAGTTGGATTCCTCGGACACGTTATATCCGGAGAAGGTATAGCAGTTGACCCCACAAAGGTTGAGACCGTAACCGAATGGGAAGCACCAACAACAGTTGGAGAGATCCGGAGTTTTCTTGGACTCGCAGGATACTACCGGAGATTTATTGAGAATTTTTCAAAGATTGCGAAGCCTATGACTGAGTTGTTGAAGAAGGATACTAAGTTCAAATGGACTGAGGAGTGTGAGGCTAGTTTCCAGGAGTTGAAGAAACGATTGGTTACCTCACCGGTATTGATTTTGCCAGATCAGACCAAGGATTATGAGGTGTATTGCGACGCTTCACGTCGAGGACTTGGAGCAGTGCTTATGCAGGAAGGGAGAGTAGTTTCATATGCATCACGACAACTGAAGCCTCATGAGTTGAATTATGCCACGCATGATTTGGAGTTAGCAGCCGTAGTGCATGCATTGAAGACGTGGAGACATTTCCTCATTGGAAATCATTGTGAGATGTACACGGATCATAAGAGTTTGAAGTACATTTTCACTCAGAAGGAGTTGGACCTCCGACAGAGGAGATGGTTGGAGCTCATCAAGGATTATGACATGAGATTGCATTACCATCCCGGAAAAGGCTAATGTAGTAGCTGACGCATTGAGCCGTAAGAGCCATGTCAATACGATAATGACGGGAAGTATACCCAAGGAGTTAGCAGAAAACCTTCGTGAACTAAGCTTAGAGATAGTTCCGAAAGGCTATGTAGCAGCATTGGAGATTCAATCAACATTGATGGATAAGATCAGAGAAGCTCAGAAATCTGACAAAGAGATTGCTGCTATAAAAGAGAAATTGAGCAAAGGAAAAGCAAAGGGATTTCGTGAGGATGAGCACGATACCTTATAGTTTGAGGACCGTGTTTATGTGCCCAATGACCCGGAGATCAGGAAGTTGATTTTGCAAGAGGCACATAATTCACCATATTCGATTCACCCAGGGAATACCAAGATGTATTTGGATTTAAAGGAAACATTCTGGTGGACCGGAATGAAGAAGGATATTGCAGCGTATGTAGCAGTTTGTGACGTATGTCAGAGAGTAAAAGCAGAACATCAAAAGCCAGCAGGATTGTTACAACCACTGCCGATACCCGAATGAAAGTGGGATAAGATAGGCATGGATTTTATCACAGGGCTACCCAGGACAAAAGCCGGATATGACTCGATATGGGTAGTAGTTGATCGTTTGACGAAGGTAGCACATTTCATTCCAGTTAAGACCACTTACACCAGTGCTAAGTTGGCAAAGATATACATGACTAGAATCGTTTGTTTGCATGGAGTTCCGAGGAGTATCGTATCAGATAGAGGAACCCAATTTACCTCAAAGTTTTGGAATCAGTTGCATGAAACTTTAGGAACCAGACTAGAGTTCAGCACAGCTTTTCATCCGCAGACAGATGGACAGACCGAGAGAGTCAATCAGATTTTGGAAGATATGCTGCGAGCTTGTGCACTAGATTATGGATCAAGTTGGGACGAAAACTTACCGTATGCGGAGTTTTCTTATAACAACAGTTACCAAACCAGTTTGAAGATGGCCCCTTTCGAAGCTTTATACGGAAGGAGGTGCAGGACACCGTTATCCTGGAACGAAGTTGGAGACCGTCAATTCTTTGGACCAGATTTGATTAAGGAGTCAGAACGGAAGGTTAAGTTGATTCGCGATAGGCTCAAGGTAGCCCAGTCCAGGCAGAAGAGCTATGCAGATTCTAAACGCAAGGAGACAGTTTACGAAACCGGAGACAGAGTTTACCTTCGAGTATCCCCACTTCGAGGAGTTAAGCGCTTTGGAGTTAAGGGAAAGTTAGCACCGCGTTTCGTTGGACCGTTTAAGATTGTGAAACGTATGGGAGAAGTCACTTATAAGTTGGAACTACCAGAAGGACTGTCAGGAGTTCATGATGTATTCCATGTTTCTCAGCTGAAGAAATGTCACGCCGAGATGGCGGAGGTACCGCTAAGAGATACAGTGCCATTAGAAGCGATTCAGTTAAAGGATGACCTAACATATGAGGAGAAGCCAGTCAAGATTCTCGATGTTGCCAGTAGAGTTACTCGCAGCAAGGTTATCAAGTTTTGCAAAGTTCAGTGGAACCACCACTCAGAAGATGAAGCCACCTGGGAGAGAGAAGAAGATTTGCTCAAGGACCACCCTCACCTATTTTCTAGCCAACCCGAATCTCGAGGGCGAGATTCATCTTAAGGGGGGTAGGTTTGTAACATCCCAAATTTTCAATTTGGAATGTTATACACTAGATCATATGCATATCATATTTTCTTGCATTTTGGTTGATCCTAGAAATTTCACGCAACTCAAGGACCCTCGGAGAGAGTTGGAGATTTCGTTATTTTCATATTTGAGAGTTCTCTCGAATTTTGAAAATAGGATCATTTGATTTATTTATTTTATCTTCAATAAATTTTCCGGTGTCAAAATATGAGAGAGGGAATAATATGACTTTCCCAAATTTAGGAAAAATGAAGATTTAATAAATAGATCAATTTTGTTGCCGGAGTTTTATTTGCATTTTATTTGGATAGGGAAAAATGCGCGTTTTCAAAAATTGCATTTTAGGTCCGGAGAAAAGTTCATTTTGTTCGGCTCATTTTTAGGAGTCGGAGAAAATTTACTTTAGATTTTTCGGAGTTCGTTTAGATCCCTTTTTGTTTTTTTTTCTGCGCGAGGAAACTATTTAAAAAAAAATTGAGCAGCGCCTTGGGCCAAAGGCCCAAGCCAAGCCACCTACCGCCGCGCTCCCAGGCGCCAGGCGCCGAGCCAGGAGCCGATCGGCCGCCGCCGCCTCTTGCTAGGACCGAATCCTTTTAGGATTCTAGGGCGCCCCTTGTCCCCTTTTCCTTATTTCGTTTTCTTTAGTCCTACTCCGTTTATTTTCTAGATCTTTCCTACTCCTATTCTAATTCCTTGTCCTCTACCTCAAGTAAACCCCTTCCCTCCCCAATATAAATACCCAAGCACCCCCCCCTCTAAAACACATCAAATCAAAGCTCTCCTCCACACCGCGCCCTGCGTCACCGCCGCCGCGCCGCATCACACCGCGCCTTGCACCGCCGCCGCGCCGCATCACACCGCGCCCTGCGTCACCGCCGCCGCGCCGCCTCACCCACGCCGCCACCCCACACCAGCGCCGCCGCCGCACCTTGCCGCCGCCGCCCCACACCCCGCGCCGCCGCCGCACCTTGCGCCGCCACCCCTCACCCGCGCCGCCGCCCCACACCCGCGCCGCCGCCGCACCTTGCCCACGCCGCCGCCCTACGCCGACGCCGCTGGAGCCCCTCACCGGAGACCTTGCCAAGGTAGCCCCGCGCTACATCTATTCTTTTTTCTCGGATCGTTTTCTTCTAATCGTTCCGATTCTTTTCTTCTCTAAACCGTTCCGGTTTTCTAGATCGGTTTTTCGTTCGGTTTTTCTTCTCCGAAACCCTAGATCGGATTCGTTTTCTTCTCCGATTTAGTTGCTTTGGACCGTTCGCCGGACCGTTCGTCCTAACGAACGTGATCACCGGATTCTTCTAGGTTAACGAACGTCCGTTCGTTTAACCGTTCTTCTTTTTCTTTTCGTCGGATTTATTCCGCGATCGCGATCTCAGATCCGATCTTCTTCCTAGTCTATTTCGCTCGTTTATCGGAATCAGGTGATTCAAGCGCCTGGAGTTTCGTCTCGAAACCGCCGTTCCGTCTAATCAACTTGAACAAGCTTTTTGCTACAGTAAAATTTTGACCTAGTTTCAACTTGCTAGAACCGAGTTGTTTTCTTCCGCCGTTTGTTTTTCGTTCTTTCTTGCAACCGGAGTTCTTAAGTTGAACTACCTGGTTCGTTCTCTTGTTCGAGTTTTACCTGTGCATTAGATGAGTACTTATTGTATGCTTGTTGTTTGTCTGCGATAGATTACCCGGATTGCGCCGCTTGTTACTTCGAAACCCTAGGACTCGCGGATCATCAGCAAGGCAAGTAACACTTTGATCATACCTTTTACAACCCAGTTTTATTGCATTAGATCAATCCTCACACATTGCATGATTAGGATCTAATAAATTGTGGGATGGGAAGTAGATGAGGTAGTACCTATTACCTGTATTATTATGAAACCTTTGGGAGTTACTTCTACGTTTGCTTATTATGCCATGCTATGCTAGTAGACGTGGATTGGGTGAGTGATATCCATGACAGATGTGAGTTGATAATTTTAATGGTTTATCTAAGGTGGCAACTTAAACACACATCTGGGTGGATTGAGGCACCTGATGTCTATCAGGACTTGCCTGTTTTTTTGGACCGCCACCCAGGCTCAAAGGGATCATAAGATAATTCATGCTAGAAACTTCCGTGTGCAGCCACATGCTACTATGGGCTCTGGCATAGTTGACTAAGTTGTGCGAACTCTTACGGGGTGGACTAGCAGATGTAGGGGATGTAGGTGTACCGGTCTACCCCACATGTAAGGTGCTAGTGCTTCTGAAAGACTATGTCTCGGTCATCCGTTTCTCAAACACCATGTAGTGCGAGAAAACAAACGGAGGCGATCGAGTCATGTGGGGAAAAGTGCGCAACCTCTGCAGAGTAACAAACTAATCATGATTAGCCGTGTCCCCGGTTATGGACAACTTGAGTATCTAGTACTTGAATATCATTGTGAATCTCAACATGTTACTTCTAATTAATGTTATTGGGTTTTAATTACTTTTAATTGGGATTGAGAATGCTGTCAACAATTCTCAATGTTTCACAACCACCATGATAGTAAATAAAATTTATTCCTTTGCAGTAGGGAAAAACTGGCTTTACGCAAAACTGTAACCATAGAGCTTTCCACCAGCCATATATGCATGTAGTATAGCTGTTTCATTCCATTACTCTCTATGTGTTACTTTGCCAGCATATTCCATGTGCTGACCCGTTTTCGGGCTGCAACGTTAATGTTGCAGACTTTTCAGACGACGATTGAGGTGTTTAGGTCATGGTTCTATACTCAGTGATTCCGCTCGAGTTGATGGACCCATTTATCTTCCGAGTCTTCCGCTGTTATCGATATTATATGGCCTTCTGCCATATTTATTGTAATAAGTTCTTTTTTGAGCCATCGATGTAATAAGTGTGTGATTGCAACTCTGCTATAAAACCTCGATGTACTGTGTGGTGTCAGCATTACTGATCCAGGGATGACACCGTAGCATAGTAGACGTGATCCATTCGGGTCAGGTCGCTACAATAAAGATGACCCTTGAGTCTGCAGAACCCAAGGGAAAAAAGCTAGGTGGCAAATGGTAAAACCAATGTTGGGCCTTGCTGGAGAAGTTTTATTCAAGGCGAACTGTCAAGGGGTTCCCATTATAACCCAACCGTGTAAGGAACGCAAAATCAAGGAACATAACACCGGTATGACAGAAACTAGGGCGGCAAGAGTGGAACAAAACACCAGGCATAAGGTCGAGCCTTCCACCCTTTACCAAGTATATAGATGCCTTAATATAAATAAGAGATATTATGATATCCCAACAAAATCCATGTTCCAACAAGGAACAAACTCCAATCTTCACCTGCAACTAGCAACACTATAAGAGGGGCTGAGCAAGGCGGTAACATAGCCAAACAACGGTTTGCTAGGACAAGGTGGGTTAGAGGTTTGACATGGCAATATGGGAGGCATGATGAAGCATGTGGTAGGTATCACGGCATAGGCATAGCAAAAGAGCGAGCAACTAACAAGCAAAGATAGAAGTGATTTCGAGGGTATGGTCATCTTGCCTGAAATCCCGCAAGGAAGAAGAACGAGTCCATGAAGAAGACAAACGGACGTAGTCGAACCAAACCTCACAACTCCGAAACGAAACCGAAGCTAACGAGAGAAGCAACCCGGAAAGAAGCAAACAACAAGGTAAACAACCATCACATAACATGGCATGATGCACAACCAAGTATGATGCATGTCCGATTTAAATATGCATGGCATGGCAAAGGGCACAAGCAAAACTACAAGTTAAGTGGAGCTCAATATGCAACGAGTTGCATATTAATGGAACACCACATCAATTATTTAGGTCACTCTCGGTTGGGTACTCAACAATATTAAATGTTGATTAACATGGCAAGAGGTGAAGCATAATAAAACTACTTAAATAGGCAAGTTTAAATGAGGCCGGAGCAACAAACAACAAGTCCGGTAAAACATCCTATGCATTAAGCAATTTAATGCAAACAACAATTTTAAACATTTTAAATGTTATTATCATGATGCAGATGACATATGCAAGTATATATGCAATTTTATGAAAAAGTCGACGTGAACATATTATGAAGCATTTGTCACCGTCGTGGAAAGAGAGGGTGCCATGACGACGAATCCAAAGATGATGACACGACAACATACCGGTGATTCGGTAGCTCAAAGGGATACCGGTGCAAAAGGAAGTGGGTGCGAGTGTGTCATGAAAGAAGATGGGGTGCTCCCGAATACCGGGTTCCCACAAGTTGGCGACAAGGAAACGAGTGACAATTTCAACATGGTGCAAGCATGAGTATCTCAAACATCGCAAGCATTAGTTCACGGACGTCGTCTCGAGGTTATACCTTCAAAGCGTGCAAACGGGACAGTTCTCATGACGGCGGTAGTGGAAGTAGTCGTTCTCGCATGCTCTAGGGTCGACGGTAGAGGTTCTTGAGATCTCGGCGACGGTAGTGGTACATGTTTATCGTTGCATGAGTTTTCATAGATGTTCATGTCATCGGTGTCGTGGTACTTTGGATCTTCGGACTTTCCGGTCCCGTAGTCGTTCACGTTCGTTCGCAGAGGTACTTGATGACTCCAAGTCCTTCGGGCAAAAAGCACGTCGACGGTAGTCGTTCTAGGTAGGAAACGGTAGCTGAACACAGTTCGTAGATGTTCATGTCACTGTAGTGGTACTTGGTGAATCCCGAAATGGTCTTGGCATCTTCGCGCGTAGGGGTACTTGCTCGTTTACTCCACGGTCTTGGCGGATCCACGCGATGGTAGTGGTACTCGCGAAGAGGTACTCGGCGGTCGTCGTGTAGACGTTCACGGGGTCTTGGCGACTGTAGTTGTACATGGGTCTTCGGCGACGGTAGTCGTTCTAGGCATCGGGCTTCGAGGTACTTGGCGTCCAAGAGGGCTCCAGGATACTTGACGAAATCCACATCGGATGTAGTCGTTCAAATTAGAAGACGGACTTGGCACGACCAAAATCTTCAAGGTACATCGTGAATAGGAGGCCAAGGCAGGGTACATCGACTGCAAGAGGAGCCAGGGTTCCTGCCTGCCATGACGACTTTGCGAGAGGATGACGAAGCAGCAGTGGTCAACACCCATGGCGGTTCAAGGCGCGGTGCAGGACTGCAGGCCGACACTGCTGGCGATCTGGGGACGCCGGGACCCCAAGCAGAGGAGCAGGTGCTTCTCCGGCGATGCATCGGTGTAGGGAACGAAAAGAAACGCACGGGCAGGAGGAAGGCCATGGAAGACGAGGGGCTTGAGCAGCAGCAAGAGGAGAGGCGGAGGCGAAGCAGGGAGGCGGAGCTCCTACAAAATGGCGGCGGCGCGGCTGATTGCTGGTGGTAGGTAGCCCCGGCAACGACGAGTTGCAGGAGGCCGGCCTTGAAGAGCCATTTCTCGAGGCGAGGAGCAGGGGACGATGCCGATGAAGGGGAGGCCGGAGGTGGCGCTGGCCTGCGGCGGCCGCAAGGGAACGATCTTGGCAGGCCGGAGGTGGAGACGGGGCCCTGACGGCGGTGTCCGGCCGGGACCGGGCAAGGGCGGCGCAGGCGGCCTGAACTGGAGGTGTAGGTGAGCGAGACAGCGCGGCGGCGGCCTCGCGCAAGGAGGATGACGGCGGATCAAGAGGTCCTCCTGATCGGGACGAGGAGGAGGGGGCACATCGCGAGGAGGACGAGGGGGTCGAGGAAGAGAAGGGTGCTGCAAGGGAGCACTAGGGGATCGGGCAAGAGAGCGATGGGGATCGAGGGGATATGGCGGCGCTGCGGGAACAAGAGGGAGATGAGTGCGGTGCAGGAGCTGGGCTTCGGGCCATCTAGGTCAGGCCGCATGGTATAGTTAGGTGGGCCTTAGGGGCTGGTTGGACTGCGGGGAAAAGATGGGCCTGGATTCTCTTCTCCCCCTCTCTCTCTCTTTAAAACCTATCACTTTAACAAAAAAGAAATTAGAGAGAGGGAAAGAAAGAGAGGGTTAGGAACAGATTTTGAGCATGGGGATAATTTTCCTGAACTCACAAAAATATGCTTGTTCCGAGAAAATTAGAAAAGGCCAGATCGAACGATAAGAATTCAAACTCATTTGAATTTAATTCAAATGGGTTTGAACTAGGACGAGGTTTTTTTGGAGTGATCAAAAATGTTGAAAGTTTAGGTGGAGCTCCGGAAAATGACAAAAGGATATAAGGAAAGGTTAGAGAGTCAACAACTTGAAGAAGAAAAGGCCGAGGGATTTAATATGCAAGTGTGTTAAGGTGAATTCCAAATAAATGGAATATTTAATATAGATCCCTAATATCGGGAGGATATGTTATAAAGAGAATCACCATATGAATTCCCTCGGTTTAAATGGACTGAAAATCCACTCGGTTTATTTATTTGAGTTGCAAAAGATTTATGAGATGATGACATGATGCAATGCACATGATGCAAACATGAATGCAAAGAACCAAACAATTCACATGACGAAACCCGGAAACCCTGGAAGGCATCTGAAGCTCCGGTCTTGGGGTGTTACAACACTCCACCACTACGAGAGGATCTCGTCCCGAGATCTAGAATGGCAACGAAGAGAAACGGAAGAGGAAGAGAAGAGGTAAAACTAAGTTTCTTATTGACAATTGAGTGAAACCAAAGAACCTTGAGAGGTTGAACAAAACGAAAGAAAGAATACAATGAAGATGAACAAAGTCAAAAACACTCCGTTAGAAAATAGGAACAAGGAACAGTACTAGAACGTTGTAGGTTGAAAGACATAAGAAAAAGATTGCAATGGACAAGAAGTACATGCAAGCACTCTGGTTGAAACGAGATGTACAAGAAACGATAACGATTAATTACGACAACACTCTGGTTGGAAATGGAAGGTAAGAATATGAACTTGGCAAAATGAGAGGATACTTGAAAAGAGGATACGACGCTCCGGTTAAAAGGATAAGCACGAAAAGAACACGAACCTCACCATTCGAGATGATGATTGAAAAGAGCAACATTACAATGCCTCCGGGAGAAATGGAAGAATGGAATGAATGAACGGAGGGAAACACGATCTTGGGAGAGCACGCTTACGACAAATGCTGGAACGGAGTCGTTATATTATCAACAACGAAAGGATAAGCTTTAAGTGGGCTTATGGAGAACATCTCAAAACTGAGGTGAAATTCTGCCACTAACGAAAATGAAAGATTTGATTGAGGTCAACAAGGAGATGAGAAAACTATTTCACCGGGAGGATAAATGAATAACTTGGGTCATTTATAAGCACCATAATAGCAACAATCCTTAGGGAAGGCTTAAGGTGAAATATAACCCAAGATAACTCCAAAGAAGAGAAAGATTGGTTGAAAAGATGTCTTGAGCGAAGAGAAAATGATGGTTTTAGATGTGTCACTCTTGAAAACTTGTGAATCATGAAACATGAAGGAAAATTATCAATAATGACATAACACCACCTCAAAAGATGAGATATGAAAGAATTGCACTTTGGAATGCAAGATGAAGAATCCTTGAGCTCCTCTTGGCGAACACTTCGAGAACAAATTAAATCCTTGCTGAACCACCATGTTGAGCCTCCATGAAGAACTCCGGTAAAAGAATGATCAAATGAAAGTAAAGAGAAGTTGAAAACACAAGGTGAAGCCTTGTAATGATATATATGGATCTTCACGATGATATAATCGAGAAAACTTGGAACTCCGTAAAAGAAATATGAGCACTTGAAACCAAGAATTTTGATGAACCTCCGGAATAAGGAATTAAATTTACTCGATGAAACAAAAATAAGAATTACATTATGCTTATCCTTCACCAATTTAAATTGATGACAAGCAACGGATTTGGCATACTACTTATTCTCGTAGAAAGGATTAAGATAGATATAGCACAAACTTGAGAAGGTCTTCTGCGAACCACTGGTAGGATTGGAAAGAAAGAATGAATTGATATGAAAATGAAGGAAGAAGAAACTTGGAAGAACCACTGTAAGAATTGAAAATGAACGTAGCAAAGGGGTGAATCACCGGTAAGAATTAACAATTGAACGAAGATACATGAGGGGGGATTTGATACATGAGGACGAATAGATCACGAACTTAATAGAGAATATTTGAATGATTCACCGGTAAGATTTGGAGAATGAGAGCTGAAAGCTGAAATGAATAATTCTTCTGAGATGATAGCCTCCGGAGAGTCAAACTGAAAAAATACTCCTGAATTGCTCCGGATGGGTGAAAAGAATTCTCACAATCGAAAACAATTATGAGAGGATGGCATCAAACTAGAATCATGAATCTTTGAGAGAATAGATAAGATTTAAGAGAAACTCTTCTTCGGTCTTCAAATCCGAGAATGACGACAAGAAAACACCACAAAGAATTGTTTAGACACTTCGGGAGAATCAAAAGCGAAGAGGTTGAGCCAACGATGAAAAGAATTTGACCGATCTTAGAGAAATACATGTGACTGAT
This sequence comes from Triticum urartu, assembly GCF_003073215.2. Classification (NCBI taxonomy): domain Eukaryota; kingdom Viridiplantae; phylum Streptophyta; class Magnoliopsida; order Poales; family Poaceae; genus Triticum; species Triticum urartu. The sequence goes on from NC_053022.1 coordinate 280,760,013, forward strand.
GATAATTCATTCTTACGTCAACTTTGAAAGAATTTCAGGATAGCTCCGGGAAAATTAGAAGAGTCAGGGAAGATCCTGGAAAAAGACCTGTGGGTTAGGGCCCACTCAAAAGAAACACCGTTGAACGATTTGAAAGAGAGATTGCGCCGGTTGAATTAAATGTCTTGAATGAGATAACATCCTTGAAAGAGCTTGAACAAAAATAGAGTGGAAACACGAATCTTCGAGATATCTTCAGTACTCCAGAACAATTGAATAGCGAGAAGTGGATGATTAAGAGGTGCACCGGCATGAGAAAACATTTGAAACAAGTAAAGGAATATGATTAACACTAAAAGCTTGAATTTAATCCGCCGGAGAAGAAAAACAAACGAAGAATGATGAACTTGTAGAGCATCTTCATGAGAACCACCGGGTAAGAACATTGATTGAAAAGGATGAAGAGACTTCACAACAATAAAAGGATACTTGATTAAGAACCCCGAGTTTTAAAAAAAAAGGGGGGGGGGGGGGGGTAAAACAAAGACAACTTGGAGACGGATGAAACAAACACCGTTGAGAAAAAGCTTAGAATTGAACTTGCGGATGTTGAAATGATAGGATCATCTTGAAGAGAATCACACCGGTTGAATAGAATTGACATGACAATCTGAATTTTCATGAAGGATTGGTATTCACATAGGAGTATGAGAACACCATTTGGGGAAGGTATGGAATCAACACTTGACATTGAAGCAACTCGAATACCACAACTCAAAACAAAACAAGGATTGGCTTGCAAAATAAGCCAGAACAAACATATGATAGAGATTTCGTCCGAAGTTTTCGTGGTGGGGCCCACACGGGCTCGATCGTACAGCACCATCATGTACAAGGTAGTGCACATGACATACAAAGTGTCCCCGAGTCAGCATAGCCAAGGACTCTTTAAGACACAACGAGACCACTGTAAAACCAACCGTGGATAGGCGGACCACTAGACGTCGAACCCCAATTTCATATCATACATCTGTCGGAAAGATATCCTAGGAGCTACTTGAATTCCCACTTATAAACTCCTGAAACTTTCTGGTTATGCAATCAGGTGTTGAGGATACAGGGGAAGCATAATATCTCACCCAAACTAACAAATCCTACATCCAGCTGTATCCATCCTTCAACACATAACCAAGAAACCTTCGGAAATCATTTACCTCAACCTTCGAAAAGCATCCGTTATATGAGTTATGGAAATACTCCCGAACTCCCGCCCCAGTACTGGGTGGCGTCGAGGTTATCTCACCAACAACTTCATAAAAGAGATTTTCGATGTCGGCGAAACTCAGGTATTCCAGAACTGCAATGATAAAATTGTGACGAACACACCTCGGAGCTCAACTCCCCGGGACACTGCCACAACCCCTAAATGTCAGGAGGCACCAAGAACAATGTTCTCGTCACAAAACCATCAGAACGATTCCAAGATACCCGCGTGATCCTAAAAAAAATTAGTGAAAATTTGAGAAGAGAAGAGTCAAAACTCTACGTCAGGATGCCTCACCAGAGCAACGAAGGGATTGAGGAGTAAAAAGAATCCTCAGTAGGGGGCTCCTAAGTATAAGACTACTCTCCGATATATATAATCCTATATATATAATCCTATAAGACTCAAAACATTTTTCTAGACTCAACAACGCCAACGATTCGATCAAGCAGGGGGCTCCTAAGTCGGGGAAGGCTCTGATACCAACTTGTAACACCCACGATGTGGCTATATCTCCCATGTGTCGGAGCACGGCTTAGAGGCATAACCGCATTCTAGGCATGTTGTAAGAGGGGTAATCTTTACACATCCCATGTACTGAATAAGAAAGAGGTACAGAGTTGGCTTACAATTGCCACTTCACACAATACATGAATATAGCATTACATCATCCAGATAAAATCAAGGTCCGACTACGGAACCAAAATAAAAGAAGACCACCCCTAATGCTAGATCCCCGATCGCCCTGACTGGGCTCCACTACTGATCAACTGGAAACGAAACAACACAACGAACACGATCTTCATCGAGCTCCTCCTTGAGCTCGGTTGCGTCACCTGCACGGTGTCATCGGCTCCTACAAACTGGTTTTGGAAGTAAACTGTGAGTCACGGGGACTCAGCAATTTCACACCCTCGCGATCAAGACTATTTAAGCTTATAGGTAGGCAAAGGTAGTGAGGTGGAGCTGCAGCAAGCACTAACATATATGGTGGCTAACTTACGCAAATGAGAGCGAGAAGAGAAGCAAAGCACGATCGTGAACTAGAAGTGATCAAGAAGTGATCCTGAAACTACTTACGCAAATGAGGGCGAGAAGAGAAGCAAAGCATGATCGTGAACTAGAAGTGATCCTGAAACTACTTACGTTCAAGCATAACTCCAACACCGTGTTCACTTCCCGGACTCCGCCGGAAAGAGACCATCACGGCTACACACACGGTTGATGCATTTTAGTTAAGCTAAGTGTCAAGTTATCTACAACCGGACATTAACAAATTCCCATCTGCCCATCTTAGCCCATCACAAGCTCTCACAGTCAACGAAGGATATTCCTTCTCCCAGGAAGACCCGATCAGACTCGGAATCCCGGTTACAAGACATTTCGACAATGGTAAAACAAGACCAGCAAAGCCGCCCGAATGTGCCGACAAATCCCGATAGGAGCTGCACATATCTCGTTCTCAGGGCACACCGGATTGTCCAAGGTTCTGGTAGGCCAACCCAGAGTTGCTCCTGGTGGCCACCGGCAGCTGACAGGTTGGACCAACACTTAGAGGAGCATTGGCCCGGGGGTTTAAATAAAGATGACCCTTGAGTCTACAGAACCCAAGGGAAAAAAGCTAGGTGGCAAATGGTAAAACCAATGTGGGCCTTGCTGGAGGAGTTTTATTCAAGGTGAACTGTTAAGGGGTTCCCATTATAACCTAATCGTGTAAGGAACGCAAAATCAAGGAACATAACACCGGTATGATGGAAACTAGGGCGGCAAGAGTGGAACAAAACACCAGGCATAAGGTCGAGCCTTCCACCCTTTAATAAGTATATAGATGCCTTAATATAAATAAGAGATATTGTGATATCCCAACAAAATCCATGTTCCAACAAGGAACAAACTCCAATCTTCACCTGCAACTAGCAATGCTATAAGAGGGGCTGAGCAAAGCGGTAACATAGCCAAACAACGGTTTGCTAGGACAAGGTGGGTTAGAGGTTTGACATGGCAATATGGGAGGCATGATGAAGCATGTGGTAGGTATCGCGACATAGGCATAGCAAAAGAGCAAGCAACTAGCAAGCAAAGATAGAAGTGATTTCGAGGGTATGGTCATCTTGCCTGAAATCCCGCAAGGAAGAAGAACGAGTCCATGAAGAAGACAAACGGACATAGTCGAACCAAACCTCACAACTCTGGAACGAAACCGAAGCTAACGAGAGAAGCAACCCGGAAAGAAGCAAACAACAAGGTAAACAACCATCACATAACATGGCATGATGCACAACCAAGTATGATGCATGTCCGATTTCAATATGCATGGCATGGCAAAGGGCACAAACAAAACTACAAGTTAAGTGGAGCACCACATCAATTATTTAGTTCACTCTCGATTAGGTACTCAACAATATTAAATGTTGATTAACATGGCAAGAGGTGAAGCATAATAAAACTACTGAACTAGGAAAGTTTAAATGAGGCCGGAGCAACAAACAACAAGTCTGGTAAAACCTCATATGCATTAAGCAATTTAATGCAAACAACAATTTTAAACATTCTAAATGTTATTATCATGATGTGGATGACATATGCAAGTATATATGCAATTTTATGAAAAAGTTGATGTGAGCATATTATGAAGCATTTGTCACCGTGGTGGAAAGAGAGGGTGCCACGACGATGAATCCAAAGATGATGCCACAGCAACATATCGGTGATCCGGTAGCTCACAGGGATACCGGTGCAAAAGGAAGTGGGTGCGAGTGTGTCATGCAAGAAGATGGGGTGCTCCCGAATACCGGGTTCCCACAAGTTGGCGACAAGGAAACGAGTGACAATTTGGACATGGTGCAAACACGAGTATCGCAAACATCACAAGCATTCGTTCATGGACGTCGTCTCGAGTTTATACCTTCGAAGCATGCATACGGGACCGTTCTCGCGACGGCGGTAGTGGAAGTAGTCGTTCTCGCATGCTCTAGGGTCGACGGTAGAGGTTCTCACGATCTCGGCGGCGGTAGTGGTACATGTTTATCATTGCATGAGTTTTTGTAGATGTTCATGTCATCGGTGTCGTGGTACTTGGGGTCTTCGGACTTTCCGGTCCTGTTCTTGCGGCGGTAGTCGTTCACGTTCGTTCGGAGAGGTACTTGATGACTCCAAGTCCTTCGGGCGAAAAGCACGTCGACGGTAGTCGTTCTAGGTAGGAAACAGTAGCTGAACACGGTTCGTAGATGTTCATGTCGCTGTAGTGGTACTTGGTGAATCCGGAAACGGTCTTGGCGTCTTCGCGCGTAGGGGTACTTGTTTGTTTACTCCACGGTCTTGGCGGATCCACGCGATGGTAGTGGTACTCGCGAAGAGGTACTCGGCGGTCATCGTGTAGACGTTCACGGGGTCTTGACGACGGTAGTTTTACATGGGTCTTCGACGACGGTAGTCGTTCTAGGCATTGGGCGTCGAGGTACTTGGCGTCCAAGAGGGCTCCGGGGTACTTGACGAAAACCACATCGGATGTAGTCGTTCAAATTAGAAGATGGACTTGGCACGACCAAAATCTTCAAGGTTCATCGTGAACAGGAGGCCGAGGCCGGGCATGACCCAGGAAAGTGTGTCTGGCCGGAGTTAATTGAGCCTGGTGGGTAAGTTGGTGCACCCCTACAAGGAAGAAAACATCTATCGATAGCCTGTCCTACGGTAACGGACACTTGAAGTTGTATCCCGATCGATACAACTAGAACTGGATACTTGTGAGGAGAATTGGATTATGATGACAATTGGATAGTATGGCTCTGGGATTGCTTTATCGCAGGGAGCCGGGAAAGGATCTCTGGCCAAGGTTGATAACACTACCACCACTACCACTACCACTACGACTACTACTACTACTACCACTAGTACCACTAGTACCACTACTACCACTACCACCACTACTACTACGACTACTACTGCTACTGCTACTGCTACTGCTACTGCTGCTACTGCTGACTGCTGCTACTACTGCTACTACTGCTGCTGCTACTGCTGCTGCTACTGCTGCTGCTCCTGCTGCTGCTCCTGCTGCTGCTCCTGCTGCTGCTGTTGCTGCTACCACTACCACTACCACTACCACTACCACTACTGCTACTGCTACTACTACTACTAAAACTTTCACTAACATGGCTGTGCGTCTTACAGGCCCACATCGCCATTGGGTGGTATTAGGATCTTTTACTCCTCGTCTATACTCTGGGACTCTGATCTCTCGTCTATTCGGGTTAAACATTTTACAAACTCTCACATTAGGTTCTCGTACCCACTTCCTCCCGGAGATCCCGGACATTACTAATGATTGCTTGCTTCGCCAGAAGATTCTGCAGATACTCCTCGATGTTTCTCGAGACCCTGTGTCAACTGCCTTGCAGTTCCTGACCACCGATAATCCCCCTGAATAACATCCTTGCCGCTTGTACCTTCATGCCTAGTTGCTCCTGTTATTACGAGATACCACTAGTACTCTCCGTTGTTCCGAGAATCCTTCGTGCCTCCTGATTTGCAGCTTCTTTTCGAACTGTGGATAATTCACTTAACCGGGGTTCGTTCATCCCCAGTTGTTCATATGTCTCACAAAATTCGTTGGAATACTATTCGATCTTCCGATAATCCTCAGTAGCCTATTGCTCCTGTTCTTCCTTATCGTCTTGCATTATGGTTAATTCCATATGTCTAACAATATTCATTAAACTCCTTTGAGATTGTAATTCTTATCCTATTGATTTGACATGTGCGTGAATGCACACATTCATTAGTTATTCCCTGGTAATTATTTATCCTTCTGGCTCATACTCCACTCTAGACATGAGCTGGTTGTCGGCAAATCAAACCTTGAATGATTGTCAGTCTATGTATTTTCAACTTGCTTATCCTTTGATTAGAGCATCTGCTTCTGATCCCCCGAATTGGAAATCATAATTCCTTTGCATTTAAGCTTTGGTATTATCAGATATTTCCAAAATTTGACCCCTCTGCATTATTTCTTCTTCTGATTGAATATCGATACTCACGTTAGCTCCGTTGTGGATCGTCGGATCCATTATTGGATTATCATCCGACAGTGTCCTTCATATTCAAAGAACCTCGTGAAGTTCTTGCCCAAATACATAATGCCTTTGGTAATTGCATCCTCTCCTTTTGTCAGCCATGCTCTGCTTTCGAGCTTGTGTTATTTACTCTTTAAGTTTGTGGTATATGTTCCTAATATGCCCCTATGGGTTGAACCTATGCCTCCCATAATCCGTTTGAACCTGAGAGTTTTAAAAAGTCTTACTCTTCTGGTGTTTTGCCAGATAACATTTCAACACTACAACTTCATCGAAAGCGAGAAGTAAATGAAATGATATGCATTGAAGAAGTGGGAGTCAACCTTGAACTTTGTGTTCATGCCAATGGACACGATGTAGATCTCATCATGGAAGCTTCTCTTAAAAGTAATTATCCCCTTGGTATAAGATCATCTTATATCTAGGATTTGATCCTTTACAACCGTGGTTTTGACCATGATTGTTCCCCTTAGATTCCATTTCTCGGACAAGTTAAAGCACTTGTCTTCTGTAGATAAATGCGCCTTCGCAATCTCTATTTTGATCTTCCACCGAGTATTACCCTCTGGTATCTCAAGAATAACAAAGAACCGTGTTGCTTCCTATGAGTCTTCATCTGGTATTGCTTCTCATCGATTTCAGATTTTCCCCGGGTTTTGAGTTGTTAGTCACTCGAGAACGCCGATAAGTGAATCAATTCCACACTCCGATTCTATAACTCTAAGTATTTTTTGTTGCTTACGAGTTTAATAAACCTTCAAGTCATTCCTAGCCTAACCGACTATATTTTTATCATGTCAACTTTTAACTATGCTACCTGGTCCTTATGCCCGGAGCAACTTCCGACGATGAGCTAAGCTTACGTCGATCTTCCTCATCTTATCATTTCGCCTTGAACAGCAAGCTTAATTTCGAATTTGTGTCGTACCCATGGTTCCAATAACCTTTCGCTTCATCATTCCTTTGACTGGATGTCATCGCCGATCGATTACATCTTCATGAAATCTCTCGACAAATGTGTCGTGATCATCATCAACATTCTGAGCTCTTCCAGGATATTAATCAAATTCATGATGAGAAATAGCATCCTTGCCCCTCGATGATTTGTGTTATCATCGACAACATTCTTGCCTCCCCCAACACGAATTTGTTCATATAAATTTTGGGAATACATCCTTTTTGACAAGTCGATGGATTTTTGCTGAAACCATCGGACACCTCCTCATCTTCCCTGATAAAATTGCATGAGGTGTTCAAGTAATTCCCGATGGTTCCTTTGTGTTCCCAAGGTCCGGCCTTTACCCGATGACCATGTCAATGCTATCCAAAAGTATGATTGTGTTACTCCGAACATCATTAAGAACATTGAAGGCGCAATGCTAAAAGTTTCTTGATCAATTATCCAAACACCACTATATGGGCAAACATCATGATTCTCTTTGCCCCATTAACTAAATGGATAAGTACTTGATGTCCTGTCATGTATATCATGCTCTGTTTGTTCTTGGGAAGCATATACTCTAATACTTTTGTATAAGCACCTTTTCCTTTCCATTGGTCTGGTTAAACTAATAACCACATTTTCCTTTCCATTGTTACAACCTTGATGCCGAAGTACCTTATGCTCTTGGCTTTGTGTGTTGTCACGAGCCACCGTCCGAGAGATGATCTATTCCTGATGCTCTGAACCCCCCTTCTCACACTCTGTTCAGGTATCGATCGTTTGTCCATTCGCTTGAAACTTCCTATTGTACCTTCATATTTTGCTCTCGATGTTTTCTTAAGTTTCATCTCGAGAGATACTTCTGCCACATTCTCTGAATTGTTCACCAGATAATTAACCCTATAAGGGTCATTTCTCCCGAAGTTACGCTTTACTTCCCCACTTAAATCTCGGGACGAGATTTCTTGTAGTGGAGGAGATTTGTAACATCCCCAGATGATAACCCTGTCATCAAGCTAATTAATGGTCCATGTGCGCATTTTTTTCACTAAGTCAAAATGCTGCTTGTCCCAAACCAAACTTCAAATTCATACTTGAAATAAAGCAAATATTTATTTCTTCAAATTGCAAAACTAAAATGTTCATCATCTAGCACATATTCCAAAACATATGCTGTTAAGGAAAACAACATCATCTTCAACTCATATGGGCCTAAGCATTTAAAACAGTGCCAAAACGACACTATAAATGCCCTATTCTTTTTCTAAAAATTCAAATGAATTCCAAAATTGCCTAAACTTTTTGTGGAAGTGTCTAAAATCACCAGGGATTTAATGGAACCCTTCCCAAGTCTTTCCCGAGTCAATAGACTGCCCAAATATTTCTTTTCCTCTCTCTGTTTTTAAATAAAGAGAAAGTCAAGGCAGCCCACTACGCACATGGGCCATGAGTGCACAGTGTACCGGCCCAGCCCACCTCCCATCTCCATCTTCCTCTATTCACAGAAGCCCCCGTGGACGCCGGGCGCACGTCCTTGGCGCCGATGGCCACGGGGCAGCTATCCGCCAGTGCCCCGAGAGGATAAGAGACCCCTCCTCGTCCTAGAACAAACCCTAGACGCCCCCTCCATTTCCCCTCTTCACGCTGCCTCCTTCCCCACCACATGCGGCCGACACCATCGTCGCCGCACCTGCGTCGATCCCGCGACCACCATGCTTCCCTACCTTCGGGAGGCTCTCTAGCAGCTGCTCCACGCCCTTCTTCGTCATCCACGCCACTGCATCGAGCTCGGGGAGCCGCAACGCCATCGCCACGTCTTTTGCTTCCTCTCCAATCGCCGACATCCGCCGCTTCGATCCGTCGTCTCCGGCGCCTGTCCGAGCCCACTACCCTACCCCGCCGGACCGCTGTGATCCCCGCCTCACCTCCTTCCTTCCTATGCCCCGCTCTCCTACCGTAGCTAGCTAGGGCTGAGGCCGCGCACCATCGAGCATCGCCGCCCCGATGGCCGGGGAATACCTCGCTGCCGTGTTCCCCATCACGCTCCGCTGATGTGCACATGCTCGTGGAGCCCCGTAGGTGCCTCCTAGCGCCTTGGTTTGCTCGGTTGCGAGCTGCAACCTCGCACCCGACTGAGCCCGTGCGTCGTCCGTCGCCCTGCTCGTCGTTGCCGCCGTCGTGCTCGCCTCCGTCGTGCACCCCCTGGCCATCGAGCCCTGCCATGCCTTGACCGCCCGCGCCTGCCCTGAGTGCGCCCCTCGCCGCGCCCACCTTGCCTGGCTACGCCCCGCGTTGCTCACTGTTGCTTCCACCGCTGCCGCATGCACTCGTGCGCCATGCGCGCTGATACGTCTCCAACGTATCTATAATTTTTGATTGTTCCATGCTATTATATTATCTGTTTTGGATGTTTATGGGCTTTATTATACACTTTTATATTATTTTTTGGGACTAACCTATTAACCCAGAGCCCAGTGCCAGTGCCAGTTTCTGTTTTTTCCTTGTTTTAGAGTATCGCAGAAAAGGAAAATCAAACGGAGTCCAATTGACCTAAAACTTGACGGAACTTATTTTTGGACCAGAAGAAGCCCACGGAGTATTGGAGTTGGACCAGGAGAGTCCCGGGCTGCCCACGAGGGTGAGGGCGCGCCCACACCCCCTGGGCGCGCCCCGTGCCTCGTGGACAGCCCGGAGGTCCACCGACGTACTTCTTCCTCCCATATATACCCATATACCCTAAAAACTTCGGGGAGCACAATAGATCGGGAGTTCCGCCGCCAGAAGCCTCCCTAGCCACCGAAAACCAATCTAGACCCGTTCCGGCACCCTGCCGAAGGGGGAATCCCTCTTCGGTGGCCATCTTCATCATCCCGGTGCTCTCCATGATGAGGAGGGAGTAGTTCTCCCTCGGGGCTGAGGTTATGTACCAGTAGCTATGTGTTTGATCTCTCTCTCTCTCTCTCGTGTTCTTGAGGTGGTACGATCTTGATATATCATGAGCTTTGCTATTATAGTTGGATCTTATGATGTTTCTCCCTCTCTACTCTCTTGTAATGGATTGAGTTTTCCCTTTGAAGTTATCTTATCGGATTGAGTCTTTAAGAATTTGAGAACACTTGATGTATGTCTTGCGTGGGATACCTGTGGTGACAATGGGGTATTCCATGATCCACTTGATGTATGTTTTGGTGATCAACTTGCGGGTTCTGTGACCTTGGGAATCTATGCATAGGGGTTGGCACACGTTTTCGTCTTGACTCTCCGGTAGAAACTTTGGGGCACTCTTTGAAGTACTTTGTGTTGGTTTGAATAGATGAATCTGAGATTGTGTGATGCATATCATATAATCATACCCACGGATACTTGAGGTGACATTGGAGTATCTAGGTGACATTAGGGTTTTGGTTGATTTGTGTCTTAAGGTGTTATTCTAGTACGAACTCTAGGGCTGTTTGTGACACTTATAGGAATAGCCCAACGGATTGATTGGAAAGAATAACTTTGAGGTGGTTTCGTACCCTACCATAATCTCTTCGTTTGTTCTCCGCTATTAGTGACTTTGGAGTGACTCTTTGTTGCATGTTGAGGGATAGTTATATGATCCAATTATGTTATTATTGTTGATGGAACTTGCACTAGTGAAAGTATGAACCCTAGGCCTTGTTTCCTAGCATTGCAATACCGTTTGTGCTCACTTTTATCATTAGTTACCTTGCTGTTTTTATATTTTCAGATTATAAAAACCTATATCTACCATCCATATTGCACTTGTATCACCATATCTTCGCCGAACTAGTGCACCTATACAATTTACCATTGTATTGGGTGTGTTGGGGACACAAGAGACTCCTTGTTATTTGGTTGCAGTGTTGCTTGAGAGAGAACATCTTCATTCTACGCCTCCTACAGATTGATAAACCTTAGGTCATCCACTTGAGGGAAATTTGCTACTGTCCTACAAACCTCTGCACTTGGAGGCCCAACAACGTCTACAAGAAGAAGGTTGTGTAGTAGACATCAAGCTCTTTTCTGGCGCCGTTGCCGGGGCGGCAAGGAAAGCGACACTAACACCCCGTCAACTAAGCTCTTTTCTGGCGTCGTTGCTGGGGAGGTGAGTGCTTGAAGGTATATCTTTAGATCTTGCAATCGAATCTTTTTTTTCTTGCTTTAGCACTAGCCTAGTCTATAAAAGAAAATTACAAAAAATGGAATTAAGTTTACCTCATACGCTTCATCTTTTTAATATCTTTCATGAGTATGATGGAAAGGAAAATTGTGCCAAAGTGTTAGAAGAAGAATGCATTAAAATGTTTGGCACTAAATATTTGAATGATGAGCATGATTGCAATGTTGTTAGTATGAATTCCTTGAATATCCATGATGCTAATGATATGCAAAGCCACAAGCTTTGGGAAGCTATGTTTGATGAAGATGATATTTTTTGTCCCCCAAGTTTTGATGAGAAAATTTATTATGATGAAAGCATGCCTCCTATTTATGATGATTATATTGATGAAAGTGGATTTGGAGAGGTCATGACTTTATTTTGTGATGAATCCACTATTCCGGAAGAGGTTCCAATTGATTATGAGAACAAAGTTGCTATCTATGATGATTATTGTGATGACTTGTATGCTATAAAGAATAATTATAACCATGAAACTTGTCATCATGATTTTAGTTTTCAATTGGATTATGCCTCACATGATAATTATTTCGTTGATTTTGCTCCCACTACTATTCATGAGAAGAAATTTGCTTATGTGGAGAGTAATAAAATTTTTATGCTTGTAGATCATGAAAAGAATGCTTTATGTGATGGTTATATTGTTGAATTCATTCATGATGCTACTGAAAATTATTATGAGGGAGGAATATATGCTTGTAGGAATTGCAATAATATCAAGTTTCCTCTCTATGTGCTTAAAATTTTGGAGTTATGCTTGTTTTACCTTCCTATGCAAGTTGATTCTTGTTCCCACAAGATGTTTGCTCACAAAATCCCTATGCATAGGAATTGGGTTAGGCTTAAATGTGCTAGTAATATTCTTCATGATGCTCTCTTTATGTTTCAATTCTTATCCTTTATGTGAGCATCATTGAAATCATCATGCCTAGCTAGGGGCGTTAAATGATAGCGCTTGTTGGGAGGCAACCCAATTTTATTTTTATTCCTTGATTTTTGATCCTGTTTAATTATAAATAATTTATCTAGACTCTTCTTTGGTTGTGTTTTTTTGTGTTTAATTAGTGTTTGTGCTAAGTAGAACCGTTGGGAAGACTTGGGGAAAGTCTTGTTGATCTTGCTGTAAAAAACAGAAACTTTAGCGCTCACGAGAATTGCTGCCATTTTTATTGGAGAGTGCTATTTAGTTAATTATTTTTGCAGATGATTAATATATAAATTCCTCACGTCCATAAATTTATTTTAGAATTTTTGGGGTTCCAGAAGTTTGCGTTAGCTACAGATTACTACAGACTGTTCTGTTTTTGACAGATTCTGTTTTTCGTGTGTTGTTTGCTTATTTTGATGAATCTATGGCTAGTAAAAGAGTTTATAAACCATAGAGAAGTTGGAATACAGTAGGTTTAACACAAATATAAATAAATAATGAGTTCATTACAGTATCTTTAAGTGGTGTTTTGTTTTATTTCGCTAACGGAGCTCACGAGATTTTCTACTTTAAGTTTTGTGTTGTGAAGTTTTCAAGTTTTGGGTAAAGATTCGATGGACTATGGAACAAGGAGTGGCAAGAGCCTAAGAATGGGGATGCCCAAGGCACCCTAAGGTAATATTCAAGGACAACCAAAAGCCTAAGCTTGGGGATGCCCCGGAAGGCATCCCCTCTTTCGTCTTCGTTCATCGGTAACTTTACTTGGAGCTATATTTTTATTCGCCACATGATATGTGTTTTGCTTGGAGCGTCATTTTATTTTATTTAGTTTTGCTTTCTGTTTGAATAAAATACCAAGATCTGAAATTCTTAAATGTTAGAGAGTGTTCACATAGTTGCATAATTGTTCGACTACTCATTGATCTTCACTTATATCTTTCGGAGTAGTTTGTGATTTGCTCTAGTGCTTCCCTTATATCTTTTTAGAGAACGGTGGTGGTTTTATTTTGTAGAAATAGATGAACTCTCATGCTTCACTTATATTATTTTGAGAGTCTTTGGAATATCATGGTAATTTGCTTTGGTTATGAAACTAGTCCTAATATGATGGGCATCCAAGAGGGATATAATAAAAACTTTCATATAAGTGCATTGAATACTAAGAGAAGTTTGATACTTGATGATTGTTTTGAGATATGGAGATAGTGATATCAAGGTTGTGCTAGTTGAGTAGTTGTGAATTTGAGGAATACTTGTGTTGAAGTTTGCAAGTCCCGTAGCATGCACGTATGGTAAACGTTGTGTAACAAATTTGAAACATGAGGTGTTATTTGATTGTCTTCCTTATGAGTGGCAGTCGGGGACGAGCGATGGTCTTTTCCTACCAATCTATCCCCCTAGGAGCATGCACGTAATACTTGGTCTTTGATGACTTGTAGATTTTTGCAATAAGTATGTGAGTTCTTTATGACTAATGTTGAGTCCATGGATTATATGCACTCTTACCCTTCCATCATTGCTAGCCTCTTCGGTACCGTGCATTGCCCTTTCTCACATTGAGAGTTGGTGCAAACTTCGCCGGTGCATCCAAACCCCGTGATATGATACGCCCTATCACACATATACCTCCTTATATCTTCCTCAAAACAGCCACCATACCTACCTATTATGACATTTCCATAGCCATTCCGAGATGTATTGCCATGCAACTTTCCACTGTTCCGTTTATTATGACACGCATAATCATTGTCATATTGCTTTGCATGATCATGTAGTTGACATCGTATTTGTGGCAAAGCCACCATGCATAATTTATCATACATGTCACTCTTGATTCATTGCCCATCCCGGTACACCGCCGGAGGCATTCATATAGAGTCATACTTTGTTCTAGTATCAAGTTGTAATCTTTGAGTTGTAAATAAATAGAAGTGTGATGATCATCATTAATAGAGCATAAAAAACAATAATAAGGGACAATGCTACTATCCTTTTTTTCCACACTTGTGCTTCAAAGTAGCACCATGATCTTCATGATAGAGAGTCTCTTGTTTTGTCACTTTCATATACTAGTGGGAAATTTTCATTATAGAACTTGGCTTGTATATTCCAACAATGGGCCTCCTCAAGTGCCCTAGGTCTTCGTGAGCAAGCAAGTTGGATGCACGCCCACTTAGTTTCTTTTGTTGAGCTTTCATACATTTATAGCTCTGGTGCATCCGTTGCATGGCAATCCCTACTCCTTGCATTGACATCAATTGATGGGCATCTCCCCAGCCCATTGATTAGCTGCGTCGATGTGAGACTTTCTCCTTTTTGTCTTCTCCACATAAGCCCTCATTACATTCTATTCCACCCGTAGTGCTATATCCATGGCTCACGCTCATGTATTGCGTGAAAGTTGAAAAAGGTTTGAGATTACTAAAGTATGAAACAATTGCTTGGCTTGTCATCGGGGTTGTGCATGATGAGAGCATTCTTGTGTGACGAAAATGGAGCATGACCAAACTATATGATTTTGTAGGGATGAACTTTCTTTGGCCATGTTATTTTGAGAAGACATGATTGCTTAGTTAGTATGCTTGAAGTATTATTATTTTTATGTCAATATTAAACTTTTTTCTTGAATCTTATGGATCTGAATATTCTTGCTACAATAAAGAGAAATACATGGTAAATATGTTAGGTAGCATTCCACATGAAAAATTCTATTTTTATCATTTACATACTCGAGGACGAGCATGAATTAAGCTTGGGGATGCTGATACGTCTCCAACGTATCTATAATTTTTGATTGTTCCATGCTATTATATTATCCGTTTTGGATGTTTATGGGCTTTATTATACACTTTTATATTATTTTTTAGGACTAACCTATTAACCCAGAGCCCAGTGCCAGTTTCTGTTTTTTCCTTGTTTTAGAGTATCGCAGAAAAGGAAAATCAAACAGAGTCCAATTGACCTGAAACTTCACGAAACTTATTTTTGGACCAGAAGAAGCCCACGGAGTATCGGAGTTGGACCAGGAGTGTTCCGGGCTGCCCACGAGGGTGGGGGGCGCGCCCACCCCCCTGGGCCCGCCCCCCTACCTCGTGGATAGCCCGGAGGTCCACCGACGTACTTCTTCCTCCCATATATACCCATATACCCTAAAAACTTCGGGGAGCACAATAGATCGGGAGTTCCGCCGCCAGAAGCCTCCCTAGCCACCGAAAACCAATCTAGACCCGTTCTGGCACCCTGCCGGAGGGGGAATCCTTCTTCGGTGGCCATCTTCATCATCCCGGCGCTCTCCATGATGAGGAGGGAGTAGTTATCCCTCGGGGCTGAGGGTATGTACCAGTAGCTATGTGTTTGATCTCTCTCTCTCTCTCTCTCTCGTGTTCTTGAGGTGGTACGATCTTGATGTATCGCGAGCTTTGCTATTATAGTTGGATCTTATGATGTTTCTCCCCCTCTATTCTCTTGTAATGGATTGAGTTTTCCCTTCGAAGTTACCTTATCGGATTGAGTCTTTAAGGATTTGAGAACACTTGATGTATGTCTTGCATGGGATACCTGTGGTGACAATGGGGTATTCCATGATCCACTTGATGTATGTTTTGGTGATCAACTTATGGGTTCCGTGACCTTGGGAATCTATGCATAGGGGTTGGCACACGTTTTCTTCTTGACTCTCCGGTAGAAACTTTGGGGCACTCTTTGAAGTACTTTGTGTTGGTTTGAATAGATGAATCTGAGATTGTGTGATGCATATCATATAATCATACCCACAGATACTTGAGGTGACATTGGAGTATCTAGGTGATATTAGGGTTTTGGTTGATTTGTGTCTTAAGGTGTTATTCTAGTACGAACTCTAGGGCTGTTTGTGACACTTATAGGAATAGCCCAACGGATTGATTGGAAAGAATAACTTTGAGGTGGTTTCGTACCCTACCATAATCTCTTCGTTTGTTCTCCGCTATTAGTGACTTTGGAGTGACTCTTTGTTGCATGTTGAGGGATAGTTATATGATCCAATTATGTTATTATTGTTGAGGGAACTTGCACTAGTGAAAGTATGAACCCTAGGCCTTGTTTCCTAGCATTGCAATACCGTTTGTGCTCACTTTTATCATTAGTTACCTTGCTGTTTTTATATTTTCAAATTACAAAAAACCTATATCTACCAGTTGTATTGCACTTGTATCACCATATCTTCGCCGAACTAGTGCACCTATACAATTTACCATTGTATTGGGTGTGTTGGGGACACAAGAGACTCTTTGTTATTTGGTTGCAGGGTTTCTTGAGAGAGACCATCTTCATCCTATGCCTCCTACGGATTGATAGATCTTAGGTCATCCACTTGAGGGAAATTTGCTACTGTCCTACAAACCTCTGCACTTGGAGGCCCAACAATGTCTACAAGAAGAAGGTTGTGTAGTAGACATCACGCGCCTGCAGCCTGCTGCTCTTCTGCCGCTGGTGCCCGCCTCCGCTGGCACCATGACCTTGTGCGTGCGTGCCCGTGCCCACGAGCCAGCTGCTGCTGCCCCCGCGCTGCTGTTGCCGCTTTCCCTCCTAACCACTACTGCTACTCTGTTGCCGCTGCCCTGCTGAAGCTACGTAGCTGCTGTTGATTGCTACTGTAGATGATACTAGCTAGCTTTGCTAAATCTACATTGACTAACCCGCTAGACAACCTATAAACAACGATTAACATGGGTAAAATTAATATGAGTTGAAAGTGTACTTGACAAACTTCATTTTATCCCACTGGACCAAATCCTTTCGACATGTGGTTTAATTCCTACGAAAATCACAAAGTTCAACGTTCTGTTAACTGAAAAACTGAAAACAGCTTTATTTTCATAGCTACTTTAGAGCTGTTGATGATCAAGCAAATGAACTCTAATATGGATTAAAGTGCTACTATCTTGTAGACCACAGAAAAATGCTCAAAATTGATATAAGGCACAAAATCATAGGAGTTACAGATCCATAGTTGTAGTCTTTTAAAAACAGCTAAAAGATGTTTAAAACTGGTGTATTCTCAGACTTAGTAGAATTTGAGGGAATTTCAAAATATTGTTTGAATCTTTAGAAAATCATAGAAAATAAACCGTACCTCGGATGAAAAAGTTTTATACATGAAAGTCTCTCAGAACAACGAGACGAATCCGAATACGCGGTTCATTTGTCTGCCACACGTCCCTAGAATAGCGAACATGCAACCTTTCCCCTCCGTTTCATCGGTCCGAAAATGCCAAACTTCGGGAAAACTTTCCCGGGTGTTATCCCCCTTCGTTGGTATCATGTAGCACTACGTTAGAACACGCCTAGTGCTGCTTATTGTCATGTCATGCATCTATGTGCCTTATATTTACTGTTTCTTCCCCCTCTCCTTCTTCGATAGACCCCGAGACCGCTGCTGATGCCCCTGTGATCGACTACGTCGACGACGACCCCTTCTTCCCTTTCAGCGGAGCTTCCTGGCAAGCCCCCCCTTTGATCATCCCGATGTCGCCCATTCCATTCTCTCATGCTTGCATTAGATTTTGCTACTGTTATTGTTTGCTCCTATTCTGATGCATAGCCTGCTTTTGTAACATGCTCATTGTACCTTACCTGCTTATCCTAAACTGCTTAGTATACGGTGGTTAGTGATCCATCAGTGACCCCCACCTTGTCCCGGTTGCCCCTGCTTCATCATCAAAGACCCGATCAACGGGATCGAAGACCAGGCCCCGGCACCGCACATCACTTTCCCCTTAGTTGCTCGACACTACTGGGTTACTATCGAGTGCTGAGGGTGAGACCTCTACAACACTTCTGATGTTAACCCTGTAGCGTAACTATTCGGTCGTGGTCATCGGGGGTGATTCTGCCTTAACCACTTCCTATACGACTCTGTCGTGCAACCCCCGAAGTGTGAACCTCGAGGGTGGTTCCTCTTATGTTCACCTTGATGATTACATCGAGTGGAATTCACCAGGGTGATTCCTCGGGTTTTCCCCTTGATATATGGACACACGGATACTTGCACTTTACAACTGTTACTTGGAAGGGCAGGTCGACCCTGAGGGGTTCCCGCGAGTGATGTGGAGACGGGTTGACCTGGAGGGTGCCCGTGAGATAATTACAAGGCGTGGCCGGGCATTCCTAGCTCTTGCCGCAAGTCCTCGAGACGGGGCAACGGGGTCACATCTTTCGTGAGTCTCTGCTTGTTACCGCATGTTCCTAATCCACTACGATTTGGATATTTGATCCGAGGGGCCTCTGGCCTTATAGCACTAACCATCACATGGGCATAGTATGGGCGTTCTATGTCGTATGCATCAGCCGAAGCTTAATAGACGTTAGCGACTGAGCGGCGCGCGCCAGGTTGGACTGGTAAGCAGCTGCCTTTTTGAAGGAGCTAGCTAGGTCTGCTCACCAGCTGCCCATGCAACGTGCAGGAGTTCCCGGGGCGATGGCTCAAGACCCCTGGGGGCATAGGTTTAGTCCGGCGTGCTGACCTCTCTATTAAGCCTAGGTCGGGTTGCGGCATATTGTTTGGCCGAGGCCGGGCATGACCCAGGAAAGTGTGCCCGGCCGAAGTTAATCGAGCGTGATGGGTAAGTTGGTGCACCCATGCAGGGAAGAAAACATCTATCGATAGCCTGTCCTACGGTAACGGACACTTGGAGTTGTATCCCGATCGATACAACTAGAACTAGATACTTGTGATGAGAATTGGATTGTGATGACAATTGGATAGTATGGCTCTGGGATTGCTTTCTCGCAGGGAGCCGAGAAAGGATCTCTGGTCGAGGTTGATAACACTACTACTACTTTAATTTATGCTACTCTTACCTCTTCTGATGTTGCAAGATGCTTGGAGCTGCTTGGAGATGCTAGTCTTCGATAGGCTAGGCTTTCCCCTTGTCTTCTGGCATTCTGCAGTTCAGTCCACATATACAACCCATTTCATTGATACCGATGCATATGTAGTGTAGATCCTTGCTTGCGAGTACTTTGGATGAGTACTCACGGTTGCTTTGCTCCCCCTTTTCCCCCTTTCTTCTTCTTTCTGGTTGATGCAACCAGATGTCGGAGCCCAGGAGCCAGATGCCACCGCCGATGCTTACTACTACGTGGAGGCCGCAGACGACTAGGAGTAGTTAGGAGGCTCCCAGACAGGAGGCCTTGCCTTTTCGATCCATGTTGCTTTTGTGCTAGCCTTCTTAAGGCAAACTGGTCTAACTCATGTCCGTACTCAGATATTGTTGCTTCTGCTGACTCTTGTGTATTCGAGCTTATGTATTCGAGCCCTCTGGCTTGTAATATAAAGCTTGTATTATTTTAATTTGTGTCTAGAGTTGTGTTGTGATATCTTCCCGTGAGTCCTTGATCTTGATCGTACACATTTGCGTGTATGATTAGTGTATGATTGAATCGAGGGCGTCACAGCTACTGTTGCTGCTACCGTTACTATAGTTACTATTGCTACTGCTAGTTACAATCACTACAATACTGCTACTGTTGCTGCTACCGTTACTATTGTTACTATTTCTACTGCTATCAAACTATCATACTACCATGCTACCAAACACTTTGCTGCAGATATTTATTTCTTAAGGTGTGGTTGAATTGACAACTCAACTGCTAATACTTTCAAATATTCTTTGACTCCCCCTGTGTCGAATCGATAAATTTGGGTGAAATACTATAACCTCAAAAATTGTTGTGATCCCCTATACTTGTGGGTTATCAAGAGTCGTCGCTTTGGAACAGTTGGTGGAGGAAGTCGGGACGCTAGGGAAGGAGATCGACGAGCACCACGTCGTCGCCTCGAGGGTTTTCGGCCCAAAGCCTACAGGCGTGGATTGTTTCCTCATGGGAAGGACACGGATGGGGGGAGCAAACCTGTGGCAGGCCAGCGACCAAATGTGTCATGGGCTTTCCCTGGGTTGACTTGCTTTGTGGATTGCGTGCCCTAGTTTTCGACGAGGTTCTCGGAGGGATTCCAGACAACCAAACGAGACTGAAGAGAATGAGGTCATAAGTGGATCCCGTCCAAGAAATCAGTCAAGGAGAAGGATTCTCGACGCTGCCGCCGCCCTCATGTGACCGCCGGGCACCGAGGAAGTTGCGCTGCTACACACCCGCCACAGGGCATGCACCAAGATTAAGCCGCCACGCCCCGTGCTGGTGGCGTTTGATACGTCCATTTTGCATCATGTTTTCCTATTGTTATTTATGATATTTTTATGCATAATAATGCTTTTTGGAGTAATGCTAATGCCTTTTCGCTCATAATATGCAAGGTACACACAAAGAGGGAGAATTCCGGCAGGTGGAAATATGGACCTGGAAAAGCTACATCAGGCTACCTATTCTACACAACTCCAAACAAGCTGAAACTTTATGGAGAATTTTTATGGAATATATAAAGTATATTGGAGCAAATAAGTACCAGAGGGGGCCACCCTGGTGAGCACAAGACACCACCCAGGCGCACCCTGGTGGGTTGTGCTCACCCAGGCCCACCTCTGGTGCCCATCTTCTGGTATGTAGTTCATTTTGACATAGAAAAAAAATAAGGAGAGGACTTTCGTGATGGAGCGCCACCATCTCGAGGCGGAACTTGGGAAGGAGCACTTTTTCCCTCCAACAGAGCGATTCCGCCGGGGAACTTCCCTCCAGGAGGGGGAAATAATCGTCATCATCATCACCAACAACTCTCCCATCTTGGTGAGGGCAATCTCCATCAACATCTTCAACAACACCATCTCATCTCAAACCCGAGTTCATCTCTTGTGTTCAATCTTGTTACCGGAACTATAGATTGGTGCTTGTGGGTGACTAGTAGTGCTGATTACCTCTTGTAGTTGATTACTATATGGTTTATTTGGTGGAAGATTATATGTTCAGATCCAATATGATATTTAATATGCCTCTGATCTTGAGCATGATTATCATTTGTGAGTAGTTACTTTTGTCCTTGCGGTCACGGGAGAAATCATGTTGCAAGTAATCATGTGAACTTGATATGTGTTCGATATTTTGATAGTATATATGTTGTGATTCCCTTAGTGGTCTCACGTGAACGTTGACTACATGGCACTTCACCATATTTGGGCCTAAGGGAATGCATTGTGGAGTAGTTATTAGATGATGGGTTGTTAGAGTGACAGAAGCTTAAATCCTAGTTTATACACTATTTCGTAAGGGACCGATTGGATCCAAATGTTTAATGCTATGTTAGAATTTATTCTTAATACTTTTCTCGTAGTTGCGGATGCTTATGAGGGGGTTAATCATAAGTAGGAGGTTTTTTCAAGTAAGAACAACACCTAAGCACCAGTCCACCCACATATCAAATTATTAAAGTAGCGAACACGAATCAAATCAACATGATGAAAGTGACTAGATGAAATTCCCGTGTACCCTCATGAACGCTTTGCCTATTATAAGAGATTGTTTTGGCATGTCCTTTGCCTTAAAAGGGTTGGGCTACCTTGCTGCACTTTTGCTATTATTATCGTTACTTGCTCATTACAAATTATCTTGCTATCAAACTACTCTGTTACTTACAATTTCAGCACTTGCAGACATTACCTTGTTGAAAACCACTTGTCATTTCCTTCTGCTCCTCATTGGGTTCGACACTCTTACTTATCGAAAAAGCTACAATTGATCCCCTATACTTGTGGGTCATCAAGGCTATTTTCTGGCGCCGTTGCTGGGGAGTGAAGCGCCTTTGGTAAGGAAACATTTATATAGTGTGCTGAAATTTACTGTCACTTGTTACTATGGAAAATAATCCTTTGAGGGGTTTGTTCGGGGTATCTACACCTTGACCGGAACCATAATTATCTACCCCTCAACCTACTGCACCTATTGAAAATATTTAATATTAAATTCCTTCGGTTATGATAGGACAACTGCTAGCTAATCCTTATGCAGGAGATGAAACCGAACATCCTGATATGCACTTGATATATGTGCAACAAATTTGTGGATTGTTTAAGCTTGCAGGTTTACCCGGAGATGAAGTTAATAAGAAGGTTTTCCCTTTATCTTTTAAGGGAAAATCATTGGCATGGTATAGGCTATGCGATGTTATTGGATCTTGGAATTGGAATCGATTGAAATTGGAGTTCCACCAAAAATTTTATCCCATGCATCTAGTTCATCGTGATCGGAATCACATATATAATTTTTGGCCTCGTGAAGGAGAAAGTATCGCTCTATCTTGGGGGAGGATTAAGTCAATGTTATATTCATGCCCCAATCATGAGCTCTCAAGAGAAATTATTATTCAGAATTTTTATACTCGGCTTTCTCGTGATGATCAATCCATGCTCGATACTTATTGTACTAGTTCTTTTATGAAGAAGACTATTGAATTCTGGTGGGATCTTTTTGGAAGAATTAAACGCAACTCCGAAGATTGGGAACTCGATGAAGGTAAAGAGTTAGGTATTAAGCTTAAGTATGATTGTGTTAAATCTTTTATGAATATCGATGCTTTCAAAAGTTTAGCACTAAATATGGACTTGACTCTGAGATAGTAGCCTCCTTTTGTGAATCGTTTGCTACTCATGTTGATCTCGCTAAAGATAAGTGGTTTAAATATCACCCACCTATTAAGGAAGAAATTAAAGAACCGGAACTAGCTAAGGAAGAAATTATACTTTATAATGTTGATCCAGTTGTTCCTACTGCTTATATTGAGAAACCACCTTTCCCTGTTAGGATAAAGGAACATGCTAAAGTTTCAACTGTGGTCAACAAAAGTTATATTAGAACAACTAAACCTAATGAACAAATTAAATTAGAACCTAGTGTTGCTATGGTTAAGGATCTCTTGGAAGAAAATGTAGATGGGCATGTTATTTACTTCTGTGAAGAAGCTGCTAGAATTGCCAAACCTGATAAAAAAGATAAACATAGACCTGTTGTTGGCATACCAGTCGTCTCATTTAAAATAGGAGATCACCGTTATCATGGTTTATGTGACATAGGTGCTAGCGTGAGTGCTATTCCCTATACCTTATATCAAGAAATTATGAATGACATGGCACCCACCGAGATAGAAGACATAGATGTTACTATTCCACTTGCTAATAGAGATACTATATCACCAATTGGGATTGTTAGAGATGTTGAAGTATTGTGTGAGAAAATAAAATACCCTACTGATTTTCTTGTTCTTGGTTCCCCACAAGATGACTTTTGTCCCATTATCTTTGGTAGACCTTTCTTGAACACCGTTAATGCTAAAATAGATTGTGAGAAGCAAACTGTCGGTGTTAGCTTTGGTGATGAGTCTCATGAGTTTAATTTTTCCAAGTTTAGTAGAAAGCTTCATGAAAAATAATTTCCTAGTAAGGATGAAATAATTGGTCTTGCTTCTATTGCTGTGCCTCCTACTGATCCTCTAGAACAATATCTGCTAGACCATGAAAATGATTTACATATGCATGAAAGAAATGAAATAGATAAGATTTTCTTTGAACAACTTCATCTGCTTAAACACAATTTGCCTATTGAAACTCTAGGAGGTCCTCCTCCACCTAAAGGTGATCCTGTGTTTGAATTAAAGCAATTGTCAGACACTTTGAAATATGCTTATCT
Organism: Triticum urartu; assembly: GCF_003073215.2. Classification (NCBI taxonomy): domain Eukaryota; kingdom Viridiplantae; phylum Streptophyta; class Magnoliopsida; order Poales; family Poaceae; genus Triticum; species Triticum urartu. The sequence goes on from NC_053022.1 coordinate 280,783,995, forward strand.
TGATGAAAAGAAGACATATCCTGTTATTATTAGTGCTAACCTTTCAAAACGTGAAGAAGAAAGATTATTGGAAGTTCCAAGGAAGCACCGAGCTGCTATTGGATATACTCTTGATGATTTAAAGGGCATTAGTCCCACTCTATGTCAGCACAAGATTAATATGGAACCTGATGCTAAACCCGTTGTTGATCACCAATGTCAGTTAAACCCAAAAATGAAAGAAGTGGTAAGAACGGAAATATTAAAACTTCTGGAAGCATGTATAATCTATCCTATAGCTGATAGTAGATGGGTAAGTCATGTTCATTGTGTCCCTAAGAAAGGAGGTATTACTGTTGTCCCTAATGATAAGAATGAACTTATTCCACAGTTGTTCCTAATGATAAGAATGAACTTATTCCACAAAGAATTGTTACAGGCTATAGATTGGTAATTGATAGAAATTAAATAAAGCATCTAGAAAAGATCACTACCCTCTGTCTTTTATTGATCAAATGCTAGAAAGATTATCTAAGCACACACATTTTTGCTTCCTTGATGGATACTCTGGTTTTTCACAAATACCGGTTTCTCAACCTTATCAAGAAAAGACCCCTTTTACTTGTCCCTTTGGAACCTATGCTTATAGACGTATGCCTTTTGGTTTATGCAATGCACCTGCTACCTTTCAAATATGTATGACTGCTATATTCTCTGACTTTTGTGAAAAGATTGTTGAGGTTTTCATGGATGACTTTTCTGTTTATGGGAAGTCTTTTGATGATTCCTTAAGCAATCTTGATCGAGTTTTGCATAGATGTGAACAAACATATCTTGTCTTGAATTGGGAGAAGTGCCACTTTATGGTTAATAAAGGTATTGTCTTGGGTCATAAAATTTCTGAAAGAGGTATTGAAGTGGACAAAGCTAAGGTTGATGCAGTTGAGAAAATGTCATGTCCTAAAGATATCAAAGGTATTCATAGTTTCTTAGGTCATGCTGGTTTCTATAGGAGATTTATCAAAGAATTTTCTAAAATTCCTAGGCCTCTTACAAATCTTTTGCAAAGGATGTTCCTTTTGTCTTTGATGATGATTGTTTAGAATCCTTTGAAACACTCAAGAAAGCCTTAATTTCTGCACCTATTGTTCAACCAACTAATTGGAACTTGCCTTTTGAAATTATGTGTGGTGCTAGTGATTATGATGTTGGTGTTGTTCTAGGACAAAGAGTTGATAAGAAACTGAATGTCATTCATTATGCTAGTAAAACTCTAGACAGTGCTCAACGAAATTATGCTACTACTGAAAAAGAATTCATAGCAGTGGTGTTTGCTTGTGATAAATTTAGATCTTACATTGTTGATTGAAAAGTAATTGTTCACACCGAACATGCTGCTGTAAAATATCTTATGGAAAAGAAAGATGCTAAACCTAGACTTATTCGATGGGTTCTCTTGCTACAAGAATTTGATTTACATATCACTAATAGAAAAGTAGCTGAGAACCCTATAGATGATAACTTGTCTAGGCTTGAAAATGTGCTTGATGACCCACTACCTATTGATGATAGTTTTCCCGATGAGCAGTTAGCTGCAATAAATGTTGCTCATAACACTCCTTGCTATGCTGACTATGCTAATTACATTATTGCTAAATATTTACCACCTAGCTTTACATACCAACAAAAGAAAAAATTCTTCTATGATTTAAGACATTACTTTTGGGATGACCCACATCTTTATAAAGGAGTAGATGGTATTATTATACGTTGTGTACCTGAGCATGAACATGGACAAATCCTATGGAAATGTCACTCTGAAGCATATGGAGGACATCGTGCTGGAGATAGAACTGCTCACAAGGTATTGCAATCTGGATTTTATTGGCCTGCTATCTTCAAGGATGCCCGTAAGTTCGTCTTATCTTGTGATGAATGCCAAAGAATAGGTAATATCGGTAAGCGTCAAGAAATGCCTATGAATTATTCACTTGCTGTTAAACCATTTGATGTTTGGGGATTTGATTACATGGGACCTTTTCCTTCCTCTAATGGGTATACATATATTTTGGTTGTTGTTGATTATGTTACTAAGTGGGTAGAAGCTATTCCAACCAGTAGTGCTAATCACAACACCTCAATTAAAATGCTTAAGGAAGTTATTTTCCCAAGGTTTGGAGTCCCTAGATATTTAATGACTGATGGTGGTTCACACTTTATTGATGGTGATTTCCGTAAAATGCTTGCCAAGTATGATGTTAACCATAGAATTGCATCACCTTATCATCCTCTGTCTAGTGGTCAAGTTGAACTTAGAAATAGAGAAATAAAATTAATCTTGCAAAAGACTGTCAATGTCCCAGAAGAATTGGTCTAAGAAATTAGATGATGCACTTTGGGCTTATAGAACAGCATATAAAAATCCTATGGGTATGTCTCCTTATAAAATGGTTTATGGAAAAGCTTGTCATTTACCTCTTGAGTTAGAACATAAAGCATATTGGGCAATCAAAGAACTCAACTATGATTTCAAAGTTGTCGGTGAAAAGAGGTTATTTGATATTAGCTCTTTAGATGAATGGAGAACCCAAGCTTATGAAAATGCCAAGTTATTTAAAGAAAAAGTTAAAAGATGGCATGATAAAAGAATCCAAAAGCATGAGTTTAAAGTTGGAGAATATGTTCTTTTGTACAACTCTCATTTTAGATTCTTTACAGGAAAACTCCTCTCAAAATGGGAAGGACCCTATGTTATCGAGGAGGTTTATCGGTCTGGAGCTATCAAAATAAATAATGTCGAAGGTACTAACCCGAAGGTTGTTAATGGGCAGTAAATAAAACACTATATCTTAGGTACGCCCATTAATGTTGAAAGTAATATTATCCAAATTTTGACACCGGAAGAACACATAAAAGAGTCCTTCCGGAACACTCCAGAATCATGAAAATAAGGAGGTACGTGATACAGTAAGTAAACAGACTCCAAAAAATCTGCAAAAATATTTTTTGTCAGTTTTGGAATATAAAAAAAATTAGGAAAATAAGAAACAACCAGGAAGCGTACCCTGGTGGGCACAAGACACCAGGGCGGGCCTGGCTTGCCAGGCGCGCCCCCAGGCCCGCCCTGGTGACTTGTGCCCACCTCAGGTACTTTTTGGACTGCGTTTTTCTACAGTTTGCTTGTCCCCCAAGATAAAAGAATCTTTACATACCCCCTGAACCTATTGATCACCGTATCATGGAGAAATCTTCTGTTTTCTTTTCTTGTTGTTTTCCTGTCAGATCTGAAATCATGTCATCCCAAGACTCCGAGGGTGAAAGCTATGCTGCTAATTTCATCACAAAACCCAAGTCCTATGGGGATGTGGAGCACTATGGATGGACCATGGAGGAAGAGGAAGACTATTATCATAGGGAGAAGGAGGAGACGAGCTCATATGAGGACAGAACTCCATTGCCTGAACCTGGGGACATGCATGTGGAATTCAAGAAGTCAAGCCTCCCGAACAGACCAAAGAGGCCTAAGGTTCAGTTTATACCCTTCCTCCTTTTGCAGGACAGTAAGCAAGATTTATGCAAAAAGGTACTGGAGCTTGAACAGGAGATCGGTGAATTGAAGGAGGAAAATTCTATCCTCAAGCGTAAGCTGAGGAAGAAGGACAGGACCTCCACTACATCACCACCACCTCCTTCTTCATCACCAAAAGAAAATTGAGTATCAGGTATGGGCACTACCCTTGACTTCCGCCAAGCTTGGGGGAGGTGCCCCGGTATCATATCATCCCCACTATCTTTTGCCTTTACTTACTTTAGTTCGATCTTTTGCTTTAGATGAATAAAAGTTTAGTTCGATCCTTTCTTTTCGAGAGTTTGCTTAGTGATATATCCTTGTAATCGTGTGCGAGATATATAATAAAGTTTAGTTTGAGTTTTTGCTTTCTTTACTTTCTTGTTGCAATAAAAAGAAAGGAAATAAATAAAAGGAAAGGAAATAAATCAGGAAGATCATATGCTAATCTCATGGTAGGTGATGACACCACATAAGGAAAAGTATAAGTAGAAAATTTTATTAGAGATTGACAAACATAGCATTAGTCAATGACGCAACTCATGAAAGAATTAATAAGGGAAGATAAGATTCACATATAAATACACTATCCTAGCCAAAAATTCCGCACCAAGTAGAGATACTAGTGCATCCAAAAACCCTTAAACCCAAATCTTATTTTCAAGTGTCCACCTTACCTACCTAGGGATTGAGCAAGATCCCTTAAGTAAGTTTTCATAGGTGCAATAAGGCAATAAAAATTGCTTCTAAAAGTGTGAGATCATTTAGTGTAAGAGAAAATTGAGCGTTGTACGGACTTGTGATGGTGAAGAATAAAAGCGACAGACTGCATAATAAATGTTACCATCACAAGTGGCAATACAACATGACGTTCTTTTGCACTAAGGGGTTGAGCATACAAAAAAAATAAGCGCATGGCAACCTCTGCTTCCCTCTGCGAACGGCCTATCTTTTACTTTTATGTATTTACTTCTATGCAAAGAGTCAAAGTTTTCTCTCTATTCCTTTTTATTTTTCTCCTTTGGCAAGCATCATGTGGTGAGGAAAGATCTAGGCACATATGTCCAGTTGAATATGGGTAGCATGAGTTATTATTGTTGACATCACTCTTGAGGTGAATACGTTGGGAGGTGAAACTATAAGCCCCTATATTTCTATGTGTCCAATTGAAATGTTTTGCTCATGTGTATGCGGTGGGTGTTAGCAATAATGGAAGACTATATGATGGTTGAGTATGTGGACTTGCCTAAAGGCTCCAATATGTGACCCTTCCTGAAAAGATGATGAATTGTAGTTGCAAAGTTGACTGAGAACATAGTTTGTTTGTCTCTAATAGAGTTTATGTTTCATACTTTGATAGCGTGATGACTTGTCACTTATTCATGAGAATCTATGATAAAAGTCTTATGTTTAAGTTTGTTGCTGTTATAATAATCAACATGATGCTTCTATGTCCGTATTTTATTTTTATCGACACCTCTCTCTCTAATCATGTGAACATGTTTTTCGATTTCGGTTTTCGCTTGAGGACAAGTGAGGTCTAAACTTGGGGGAGTTGATACATCCATTTTGCATCATGTTTTCCTACTGTTATTTATGATGTTTTTATGCATAATAATTCTTTTTGGAGTAATTCTTGAAGGAAATATGCCCTAGAGGCAATAATAAAGTTATTATTTATTTCCTTATTTCATGATAAATGTTTATTATTCATGCTAGAATTGTATTAACCAGAAACATAATACATGTGTGAATACACAGACAAACAGAGTGTCACTAGTATGCCTCTACTTGACTAGCTCGTTGGTCAAAGATGGTTATGTTTCCTAACCATATACATGAGTTGTCATTTGATAAACAAGATCACATCATTAGGAGAATGATGTAATTGACTTGACCCATTCCGTTAGCTTAGCACTTGATCGTTTTAGTTCACTGCTATTGCTCTCTTCATGACTTACATGTTCCTATGACTATGAGATTATGCAACTCCCGATTACCGGAGGAACACTTTGTGTGCTACCAAACATCACAACGTAACTGGGTGATTATAAAGGTGCTCTACAGGTGTCTCCGATGGTACTTGTTGAGTTGGCATAGATCGAGATTAGGATTTGTCACTCCGATTGTCAGAGAGGTATCTCTGGGCCCTCTCGGTAATGCACATCACTATAAGCCTTGCAAGCAATGCAACTAATGAGTTAGTTGCGGGATGATGCATTACAAAACGAGTAAAGAGACTTGCCGGTAACGAGATTGAGCTAGGTATTGAGATACCGACGACCGAATCTCGGGCAAAGTAACATATCGATGCCAAAGGGAACAACGTATGTTGTTATGCGGTTTGACCGATAAAGATCTTCGTATAATATGTAGGAACCAATATGAGCATCCAGGTTCCGCTATTGGTTATTGACAGGAGACGTTTCTCGGTCATGTCTACATAGTTCTCGAACCCGTAGGGTCCGCACACTTAACGTTCGGTGACGATCGATATTATGAGTTTATGTGATTTGATGTACCGAAGGTAGTTCGGAGTCCCGGATGTGATAACGGACATGAAGAGGAGTCTCGAAATGGTCGAGACATAAAGATTGATATATTGGACGACTATATTCGGATACCGGAAGTGTTCCGGGTGATTTCGGAGAAAACCGGATTGCCGGAGGGTTACCGGAACCCCCCCGGGAGAAGTAATGGGCCACATGGGCCTTAGTGGAGAGAGAGAGGGCCGGCCAGGGCAGGCTGCCTGCCCCTTCCCCCTCTGGTCCGAATTGGACTAGGGAAGGGGGGTGGCGCCCCCCTTTCCTTCTCCCTCTCCTCCTTCCTTTCCCCCTCCTAGTAGGAGTAGGAAAGGGGAGTCCTCCTCCTACTAGGAGGAGGACTCCTCCTCCTGGCGCGCCCTGCAAGGGCCGGCCGGCCTCCCCCCTTGCTCCTTTATATACGGGGGTAGGGGGGCACCCTAGGACACATAAGTTGATTGTTCCAAGCCGTGTGCGGTGCCCCCTCCATCATAATCCACCTCGATCATATCGTAGCGGTGCTTAGGCGAAGCCCTGCGTCGGTAGCAACATCATCACCGTCATCACGCCGTCGTGCTGACGAAACTCTCCTGTGAAGCTCTGCTGGATCGGAGTTCGTGGGACATCATCGAGCTGAACGTGTGCTGAACTTAGAGGTGTCGTACGTTCGGTACTTGGATCGGTCGGATCATGAAGACGTACGACTACATCAACCGCGTTCTCATAACTCTTCTGCTTACGGTCTACGAGGGTACATGGACGATACTCTCCTCTCTTGTTGGTATGCATCACCATGATCTTGCGTGTGCGTAGGAATTTTTTTGAAATTACTACATTCCCCAACAATTCTAATGCATTTTCTCTCATAATATGCAAGGTACACACAAAGAGGGAGAGTTCCGACAACTGGAAATATGGACCTGAAAAAGCTACGTCAGGCTACCTATTCTGCACAACTACAAAAAGCTAAAACTTTACGGAATTTTTTTATGGAATATATGAAGAATATTGGAGCAAATAAGTACCAGAGGGGGCCACCCTGGTGAGCACAAGACACCAGGGTACGCCTGGGCCCCCAGGGGTGCCCTGGTGGGTTGTGCTCACCCAGGCCCACCTCCAGTGCCCATCTTCTGGTATATAGGTCATTTTGACCTATAAAAATAAGGAGAGGACTTTCGGGATGGAGTGCCGCCATCTCGAGGCGGAACTTGGGGAGGAGCACTTTGCCCTCCGGCGGAGCGATTCCGCCGGGGCCTGGCGACGAGCAGCTCCCGCACGGGCACATCCACCTCCTAGGTTACCCAAAAAGCGCTTCTCCCTGTTTTATATTATAAATATACCGTCATGATTACAACTGAGAGACCAATACAAACACACACACACCCAACGCAAGATACATAGGTGCGGGGCGCCGACACACCTCACACCACCCCACCGACAACCAAGCAAACCACAGATGAGCGAGGAAGACCTCTTGGAGCCGATGGAGACCCCAACCATGAGCATCCACAATAGAGAGGTGAGTCCGATAACAACAAAGCCAGGACTCCAAAGAGGTGCCATGGATAGCTGCCACCGCCCGATCCCGAAGATCAGTTTTCAGCCAAAGCAAGATGACAGGAGAGGGAACGCCACGACGGAGCCTTCAGGAAGGATACGACGTCAACGTCCGCCGCCATTGTCGGCCAATCAAAGGACTGGGCAAGTGGTATACCCCGACGCTCACCCCCTCTGTTGCACACTAGCTCCGTCAACCACCCGCAACCACACCACCGCGTGGCCATGGTTGCCCGTCCACACCTGAGACACATGCTCCGCCCCTAAACGCCGCGCCTCCCGCCGCCAGAGCCACCGCCTTGCAACCAGACATCCCCGTGACCACACAAAGGCCCTAGCTTTGGCCCAATCGTCAGCCCCCGATCGATCGAGCCACCAGCAGACGCTTCGCCTCGGACATCGGTAGACCTGCGCCAATCCGCCTGCAGCCTAGGAAAGGGGGAGAGGGAGGAGCGAACGCATTCGGACTGGCACACCCCTATGCTGGCGACAGGTGACTCAACCACATCGAGGCCACTCATCCCTCCTACCGAGATCCCAATCGAACATGAGGAAATGGGGAGAAGGAGGAGCGGACGCATTCGGACCGGCACACCTGTGTGCCAACTGCAGGTGACGCGATCACATCGAGGCCACCCGTCCCTCATACCGAGCTCGCCATCGAACACACCCCCATGTAGCCCCACCATGGCAGCCAGCACACATCCCAGCGAGGCCACTAGCAATCACGCGCCCACCAATGAGGGATACCGAATTGACCCACAATCGCAACCAAGGTTGCCAACCAGGTAGGCCCTCCCGCGCCAAGCGCTGCCGTCCAGCTACAAGGGCCCGATTGGACGGGGTCCGCCCACCTCCATCGCTGCTGCGCCGCCCCCTCACCATCACACCATGGCAAGATAGGCCGCTTGCGGCACAGGCCGCCCGTGACCCGCAGCGTCAGAGGCGGATCCGGCCACACTGCCACGAAGCCGCCACCTCTATCACCACGTGTTGGGCTGCGCCACCACCATGCCGCCTGTCGCACCTCTGCCACACCACCATCGCCGGCCCGCTCTGAAGCACCACCATGCTGCCGCGCCCGACATCTAGTTCCACATCCCAACACGCGTGACCATGCCTATGCCACACCCCCTCATGATGAGACAAAGGAGCCCCACTACTGATATGTCTCCAATGTATCTATAATTTTAGATTATTCCATGCTGTTATATTATCAATCTTGGATATTTTATAATCATTTCATAGTCATTTTATATTATTTTTTGGTACTAACCTATTGACATAGTGCCAAGTGCGAGTTCCTGTTTTTCTGTGTTTTTTACATCACATAAAATCAATATCAGACGGAGTCCAAATGCCACAAAACTTTACGGAGATTTTTATGGACCAGAAGGAACATGTTGGGCCGTGGTTGCACCTGGGGGGAGTCCCGAGGAGGGGACAACCCACCAGGGCGTGCCAGGAGGCCCAAGCGCGCGCTGGTGGGTTGTGTCCACCTCGGGTGCCCCCCAGACCGCCTCTTTCCTCTATAAATACCCCCAAAATCCCATAACCCTAGGGGAGTCGACGAAATATTCATCCAGCAGCCGCAGAGTACAGAACCACCAGATCCAATGTAGACACCTTCTCAGATGGGGTTCACCACCTCCATTGCTCCGATGATGCATGAGTAGTTCTTTGTATACCTTCGAGTCCGTAGTTAGTAGCTAGATGGCTTCATCTCTCTCTCTCTCTCTCTCTTGATTCTCAATACAATGGTCTCTTGGAGATCCATATGATGTAACTCTTTTGCGGTGTGTTTGTTGGGATCGATGAACTTTGAGTTTATGATCAGATCTATCTTTTTATATCCATGAAAGTTATTTGAGTTTCTTTGATCTCTTATATGCATGATTGCTTATAGCCTCGTATTTCTTCTCCGATATTTGGGTTTTGTTTGGCCAACTTGATCTATTTATCTTGCAATGGGAAGAGGTGCTTTGTAGTGGGTTTGATCTTACGATGGGGTCTATCTCTACATAGATAGATATTGTCTACATCATGTCATCGTTCTTATTGCATTACTCCGTTTCTCATGAACTTAATACACTAGATGCATGTTGGATAGCAGTCGATGTGTGGAGTAATAGTAGTAGATGCAGGCAGGAGTCGGTCTACTAATCTTGGATGTGATGCCTATGTAATGATCATTGCCTGGATATCTTCATAATTATTTGAGGTTCTATCAATTGCCCAACAGTAATTTTTTTACCCACCGTTTGCTATTTTTCTCGAGTGAAGCCACTAGTGAAACCTACGGCCCCCGGGTCTTCTTTCTCATATATTTGCCTTTGGGATCTACTTTTCTCTTGCATTTATTTTCATATCTATTAATCCAAAAACCCAAAAATACTTCGTTTCACTTTGTTTTATTTACGATCTATTTATTTAATCTATTACAACTTTCTCCTATCACGCACCAATTTCTGGCACCGTTACCCGAAAGGGATCGACAACTCCTTTAATACATCGGGTTGTGAGGATTTGTTATCTGTGGGCAGGGGTTGTTTACGTTGTGTTACTTGGTTCTCCTACTGGTTAGGTAACCTTGGTTTCATATCTGAGGGAAATACCTACCGCCGCTATGCTGCATCATCCCTTCCTCTTTGGGGCAATACCGGCGTAGCTTCAAGCGACATCAACTACCACCGGCGACGCACTGGCTTTGCCCTATGCGCCCCTGGCGGCAGCAAGGGAGAAGGGAGGAGGAGGAGATTGCAGGTGGCGCCACTAGGGTTAGCCTCCCGGATGATCACAGGAGTGTCGCAGAGGAGGAGGGGAAATTCTCTCCCCACATGAACCCCACCTCCTAGGTTGGGACCCGCACACACACATTGTGGTGCCACCGCTCGGGCGCCCGGTGAATCTCGGTGACCAGCTCCCTCCGCACGGAGGATTGGAAATTTTATGTGGTTCATGGTCGTCAGAACCCTCGATCTCTCTTTGGTCTGCTCTCTCTCTCTCCCTCACTTTACGTGGTCAACCGAGGGGATGGGATAGTGAGTAGGGGTGGGGGGCATCGGTGATGAAATGGAGCAAATGCGGAAGCGTTCACGGCGGCTAAGTTCCCAACGAACGAGTTCGACTTCCTGACGTGGCAACCTAGAGCGCTTTAACATCTGTGGTTTCCATCCAACGACCAAAAGGTGGTTCGTTGGAAAATCCCTCCGAGGGAACGAATGACAGATGACATTTCTCAGGAAAAATGGGTGTGTTGTAACCGGAGCGGTAGAAGATTTTTGAGATATAAGGGCTTGTACAATGCTTGATAAAGCTCTTTTATCCTTTGTCTGCCATGTAATCTAGAGAAGATAATGAAAATTATATATAATGGGTTATTCTTGGTCTTATTTTCAATAATTAGATATCCTTAAATATGTGATGAGACAATTATTGCTAAGAAATCATATCTTAATTAAGTGAAAACAAGTCTTTTCTTATAGTTTGTCTCTCCTCCATCTCATCATTTATTTTGTGTGGCATGCCTCAAAGGGAAATGTTTGTAGCCAACGGACCGGCCAAAAACATGGCCGATCACCCGCACAAGACACGTCTGGGGTGGACCCACCCACCGCCTTTTTTGCTTTCCCCTTATCTCTTCAGGATTACTCTCGTCCATTCGTTCTGCGTGCCTTCTCCCATCTCTCTCATTTTTCTCATCTAGGAAACTGCCATGGGCGGTGATGGTGCAGAAAGGTCTCCTCTCATCTCTCTATTTCTCTCATCTACGAGCTGCCATGGCCGGCGGTGATGTGGGGATGGCCGACGGCCACAGATGTTGTGACTGACGGCCATGATTGCTCTGATTTTTTGGGCCCTGCGTGCTGCATGCGTCGAGGACGACCAAAACTATCGGTGCTGCCGGCGATGGAGATAGTGGCCTTCGGTGCCGCAACCAGCGATTTTTTTTCCGGCACTGGCTCTTTTTTTTTTGCTACAACCAGCAAGAATTTTTGCTAGATCGGACAAGGTTTTTTGTTAAGATATCGGTGGCGATGCATGTTTTTGCTGGAACCGATAAGTGTTTTTGCCGCATCCAGTGATTTGTTTTGCTACGATCGGCGACACCGGATGGCTTTTGTTCGCTATATTTTTTCGTTTCTCCTAAGGAAGATCTATTTTTTGCTACTAGTAGCATGTGTTTTTGCTACAACGGGTGATTTGTTTTGCTACGTCCGGCGATGGCGACACATGTTTTTTTTGGAACTGGTATGTGTTTTTGCTGTGACAGGCAATTTGTTTTGCTACAACCGGTGACACCAGCTTTGTTCGCTGAATTTTTCTTTCTTGTCGCGGCCACGGTGGTGGAAACCAATGACGACGGCAAGACTAGGGCAAAGACGATGGGGAATGTTACTATGGCGCCCCCGCACTGGAATCGGCCTTTGGAGTGTTGCAACCATCAAAAAGGCAGAAACTGGAAGCCAATGGCGGTCAATATGCTTCAACACCGGTGGCCGCGCGCCGGGCCAACAAGCTGGCACTGCGTTGGGACATGGTGGAGCTGCAACTGGAGCATGACATGGTGATGCCGACAGCAAGGCGGCAGATTGCATATATACAAGGCGGAGCTACAAAGGGGGTTCAACGATTGTGTTTTATCTGACTTAAGAACGAGCATGCATGGGGACAAAGGATGATGTGAGAGGGATGGATCCAATGGTTACAAGTAAAAAAATCGCACGCGCTCACATTTCTCAAATAGCACCATTGCACATGCCCTAAGCCCTAAGGACCTTGTCTCCTCGACGAGCCCAGATCTTATCTTCTATAGCAAACAAATTGAATGAACACAAATTCGACTCTTGCCAAGGATGGAAAATAAATAGGTAGAGCTACCTGTAAGCTATACAATGTGCATGAAAGGTTTTAATGAGGCATGGCGGAACCAAGTGGGTTCTCTAGTCCAAAAAGGTAGTGTCAGAATTAAGGTTAATGATGATATCAATCAGGATTTTCAGACTCGTAAGGTATTGAGACAGGGGGATTCGATGTCTCCTCTGTTATTTAACATAGTGGCGGATATGTTGACCGTTCTTATCGGCAGGGCCAAGGAAAACGGCCAAGTTGATGGACTTGTTCCTCATCTGGTCGATGGGGGAGTTTCCATTTTATAGTATACTGACGACACTATCCTTTTCATGGAACATGACATTGCAAAAGCTCGGAATATGAAACTAATACTATATCTCTTCGAACAATTGTCGGGATTAAAAAACAACTTTCACAAGAGCGAATTGTTCTACTTTGGTAAGGCCAAAGAGGAGCAAGACACATATAGACAATTGTTTGGTTGTGAATTAGATTCTTTGCCTTTCAGTTATTTGGGTATACCGATTCATCATCACAAGCTTTCTAATAAAGAATGGAAGTACATCGAAGATCGAATTGGAAAAAAAGCTTAGCTGTTGGAAGGGCAAGCTAACGTATGGAGGTCCTCTAGTGCTTATTAACTCAGTACTTACTAGTATGCCAATTTTCCTGTTATCTTTCTTTGAGGCACCGAAGGGGGTACGAAAGAGATTAGATTTCTTTTGATCTCAATTCTTCTAGCAGTCAGATGAGACTAAGAAGAAATATCGCCTAGCACGATGGGTTATAATCTGCTGACCCAAGGACCAGGGTGGTCTCGGCATTGAAAACCTGGAAATTAAGAATAAATGTCTTATGAGTAAATGGCTCTATAGGTTATCAGTAGAGATTGATGGTATGTGGGCACAAATATTATGCAACAAATATCTACAATGAAAACGTTAGCCCAAGTCATCACGAGACCGACTGATTCTCCATTCTGGAAGGGGCTTATGAGAACGAAAGATTTGTTCTTTCGTAGGGTCAACTTCTTGGTTGGTAATGGTATGACAACAAGATTTTGGGAGGATACGTGGTTAGGGGAGATGCCACTAGCCATACAATACCCCACCCTATATAATATTGTGCAACGTAATTAAGATTACGTGGGCACAACATTACAACCAGTACCCTTGAATATTCAGTTTAGGCGATCGTTATTTGGGGAGCATTGGAATTCCTAGATGCACTTGGTACGGAGATTGATAGATGTTCAATTATCCGACCAACCTGATTCGTTGCACTAGAAGTTGGCTAGAAACCGAGTGTTTACAGTAAAATTGTTTTATATGGATCTAATTAATTTTGGCCCAATCCCGAGATCAATACATATTTGGAAGGTTAAGGTTCCCTTGCGTATTAAATTTTTTATGTGGTTCGTCTACAAGCAAGTGATTCTCATCAAAGATAATTTACTAAAGCGACGGTGGATAGGCAGTACACGATGTTGTTTTTGTGATCATGATGAAACAATACAAGACCTATTATAGATTGCTCTCTCGTGAAATTAATTTGGCAAACAATTCATATAGCCTTTAACATTATTTCTCCAATTAGCACCGAATCATTATTTTGGACGTGGTTAGCTGGAGTTGATCACACTATTGCATCTCACATTCGTATTGGAATATGTGCGCTTATTTGGGCTATATGGAATTGCAGGAACAATCCGTACGTGGTCCTTACTCACTCCTACAGATTCCAGGGAGCCATTGGTTACTGGGTGCAACCAGTGGAAAATGGTAGCATGGGCTATATTCAACCGGTTTGGATGGCGGTCGTATAACAGGATATGAGTCTAGGGAGCTTGTCTTTTCATCATACAGGTTATGATATTGAGCTTTTTTATAATTGTCATTGCTCCGCTTGCGAGTTATAATACTTTTATAACTCTATGATACTTTGAGACTTTTTAATAAAATGACTGCATGCATCGTTCAAATGTAGAGGCCGGGGGCAAGCCTCCTTTAAAAAACCTGTAAGCCATACGAATCGGTGAACAACCCAAATCCTACTTGGACACAGCCGTATACATAGCCTAAAGAACTCAACGAGGCTCGAGTACCTGAAACCTCTACGATCGGGAAGAAGGCATGTCCAGTATGTAGCTGCACCCACGTTTGGATTATTTCCCAAGAGAAACCCTCCAAGGGACCAAGAAAAAAATTGGTTATGGGTCCTCCGAGGACTAAAACAATGGAGCAACATAAAGACCCGTCGGTGCTGCTGCCTGAAGACGTGCTTGCGGATGCCCTTAGCCAACTTCCTCCACATGGTCTCGCCGTGTCCCGCTGTGTCTGCAAGGCGTGGCGGGACGTCGTCGACACGCACAGCCTGCTGTGGCTAGACCTCCCACACTCGGTGGACAGCATCATCCTCAATCTGTATGATCTCAGGTCGTCGCGGTTTCTCTCCCGTCCATCCAGGGGGGCCGCGACCTCAGCCGACCTCGGCCGCGCCGTCTCCGGCAAGCTGGGCCACCTCCGTGATCCAGTTGTCTATGTCAGCTATCACTGCAACGACCTTCTTCTAGTTCATGACTGCGTGGTTAACCCCGCCACAGGACAGTTGGCTTGCCTGCCCAAGTGTCCCGGTGCGTTGATGGGAACACGTTTCTTCTAACAAGTACATTGCGTTTGATCCAGTGGTATCTCCGCACTACGAGGTTTTTGCGGTCCATCGTATTTGCTACCTTGCAAGTTACATCAAGTTCAAGGAACCAGAGATAGAGGGCTCAGAGTGGCCACCATCACGATACGCCCTCCATGTCTTGTCATCACAGACGGGACGATGGGAAGAGAAGACCTTTCTTCGGGAAGGGGACCCTATAGGGACGGTTGCAGGCATGCGGGTAGACTCATGGCCAAGAAAACGCTATGCCGCCTACTGGCAAGGAACACTTTATACGCAATGCAAAAATAATTTTGTGATGAGGTAGCTACTTCCTTCTTGAGCAAGATGATATGTCTCCAACGTATCTATAATTTTTGATTGTTCCATGCTCTTATATTATCAATCTTGGATGTTTTATAATCATTTTATAGTCATTTTATATCATTTTTTGGTACTAACCTATTGACATAGTGTTAAGTGCCAGTTGATGTTTTTGCATGTTTTTTACACTGCAGAAAATCAATACCAAACGGAGTCCAAATGCCATGAAACTTTACGGAGATTTTTTATGGACCAGAAGACACCTAATGGGCCCTGGCTGCGCCGGGGGGGGGGGGGCTCCAAGGATAGCACAACCCACCAGGGCGCGCCAGGAGGCCCAGGAGCGCCCTGGTGGGTTGTGCCCACCTCGGGTGCCCACCTCGGGTGCCCCCAGACCGCCTCTTTGCTCTATAAATATCCCAATATTCCAGAAACCCTAGGGTAGTCGACGAAATATTGATCCAGCCGCCGCAGAGTCCAGAACCACCGGATCCAATCTAGACACCATCTCAGATGGGGTTCACCACCTCCATTGGTGCCTCTCCAATGATGCGTGAGTAGTTCTTTGTAGACCTTTGGTTCTGTAGTCAGTAGCTAGATGGCTTCCTCTCTCTCGCTGAATTCTCAATACAATGGTCTCTTGGAGATCCATATGATGTAACTATTTTTGCGTTGTGTTTGTTGGGATCTGATGAACTTTGAGTTTATGATCCGTTATATCTTTTTATATCCATGAAAGTATTTGAGTTTCTTTGATCTCTTTTATGTAGCCTCGTATTTCTTCTCTGATATTTGGGCTTTGTTTGGCCAACTTGATCTATTTATCTTGCAATCGGAAGAGGTGCTTTGTAGTGGGTTCGATCTTATGGTGCTTGATCCCAGTGACATAAGGGGAACCGGCACATATGTATCGTTGCTACTAAGGATAAAACGATGGGGTCTATCTCTACATAGATAGATCTTGTCTACATCATGTCATCATTCTTATTGCATTACTCCATTTCTCCATGAACTTAATACACTAGATGCATGCTGGATAGCGGTCGATGTGTGGAGTAATAGTAGTAGATGCAGACATGAGTCGGTCTATTAATCTTGGACGTGATGCCTATATAATGATCATTGCTTGGATATCGTCATGATTATTTGAAGTTCTATCAATTGTCCAACAGTAATTTGTTCACCCACCTTTGCTATTTTTCTTAAGAGAAGCCATTAGTGAAACCTACGACCCCTGGGTCTCTTTCTCATACATTTGCCTTTGCGATCTGCTTTTCCTTTGCATGTATTTTCAGATCTATTAAACCAAAAATAAAAAAACATACTTTTCTGCACTTTATTTTATTTGTGATCTATTTATTCAATCTATTACAACTTTATCCCGTCCACGCACCAATTTCTGGCACCGTTACCCAAAAGGGATTGACAACCCCTTTAACACGTTGGGTCGCGAGTGGATGTTATTTGTGTGCAGGGGCTGTTTACGTTGTGTTGCTTGGTTCTCCTACTGGTTCGATAACCTTGGTTTCATCACTGAGGGGAATACCTACCATCGCTATGCTGCATCATCCCTTCCTCTTTGGGGAAATACCGACGTAGTCCTAGCCGACATCAAAAGGAATTTCCAGCACCGTTGCCAGGGAGGATCTTCAACATATACGAGGTTCCTAATCACAAATCTCATATCCTCGCAATTTACATTATTTGCCATTTGCCTCTCGTTTTCCTCTCCCCCACTTCTCAAAATTTGCCATTTTATTCGCCCCTCTTTTCCGTTCATTGTTTTCTTGCCGGATTTGCTTTTGTGTGCGTTCTTGTTTGCGTAGTCATGATGCCTCAAAGAAAATATTATGATGTTCCTTATCCCAATATTTTTCTTGAAATTGAGAAAAGTACTAAGGAATATATGACTACACAATTTGAGCATAATAATTATTTTACTGAAGAACTTAAGGAGCACTCCATTGTGCTGGATGCTATAACAAAACAACTTGATGATATTAGTAGAGAATTTTGCTATCTCCAATCTAAGTATGCTTTTGTTGAAAGTTTGTTAGGAAAAATATCCGATGCACAAGCTACCCTAGTATATCAAATGGCCACTAAACCAATCTCACTAGAGGACAAAAGTGATGAAGATCTTAAAATGATTGGTGTTTCTTCTATTAATTCCTTGTTTAGTAAAGTTAAGATTGATAAATAAGGGACTGGAGAAGAGTCAACTTTAGCTAGAAGGCGTCCCGATAATTCAAAGGGTGAAAATTTTGTTGAGAAAATTGATAAAAGTGGGTTTGAAGAGGTCAAAACTTTAGCTAGTGGTGTACCCACTCTTTTGGATTACAAAGACTTTAATTATGATAGTTGGTCTTTGATTGATTGTATTTCTTTGTTACTCCATGATAAATTCACCCCATGCCTATGAACAAAATAAAGCTGTTACTAAACATATTGTTGATGCTATGATGAAAGCTTTAGAAGAAAAGTTGGAATTAGAAGTTTCAATTCCTAGAAAATTGCATGATGAATGGGAACCTACTACCAAAGTCAAGATTAAAAATTATGAGTGTTTTTCTTTGTGTGACTTGGGTGCTAGTGTTTCTACTATTATGAAATCATTATGTGATGTGCTTGGTCTTACCGATATTGAATCATGTTCTTTAAATTTGCACTTGGAGGATCCTACTATTAAAAAGCCTACGGGAATAATTAATGATGTTCTTATTCTTGCAAATAGGAATTATGTGCCCATAGATTTTATTGTTCTTGATATTGATTGCAATCTGTCTTGTCCAACTATTCTTGGTAGACCATTTTTACGCACTATCGGTGCCGTGATTGATATGAAAGAAGGCAATATTAAGTTCCAATTTCCCTTGAGGAAGGGTATGGAACACTTCCCTAGAACAAGAATTAGGCCACCATATGAATCAATCATGAGGGAATATTATGGATGTCGAAACAAAGATGACAAAACTTTGATCCTTGCTTTATGCCTAGCTAAGGGCGTAAAACTATAGCGCTTGTTGGGAGGCAACCCCAATGAATAAAATTTATTTTTGATTTTTGCTTTCTGTTCTTGAGTGTTTGGAAAATTATGATACTTTTATGATTGTGTTTTTTGTGTTTTAATTAGTGTTTGTGCCAAGTAAAGCCTTTAGGATCTTCTTGGGTGATAGTTGTTTGATCTTGCTGAAAAAATAGAAACTTTTGCCCTCACGAAAATAATTCTCATTTTTAACCAGAGAGCGATAAAATACCCATTCCTTTTGCAGTAGATCAATATACAAATTTCTCAGGTCTTCCTAAGTTTTCAGGATTTGTGGAGTTACAGAAGTATTCGAGACACCCAGATTACTACAGATTGTTCTGTTTTTTGACAGATTCTGTTTTCTTTGCGTTGTGTGCTTGTTTTGATGGCTCTATGGTTTCTTTGATGATTTTTTGCCATAGAAAAGTTGGAATACAGTAGATATAATGCAAGAACAAAATATGAGTTGGTTTGATACATCACTTGTAGTAGTGATTTATTTTCTTATACTAATGGATCTCACGAAGGTTTTGTTGAGTTTTGTGTGATTGAAGTTTTCAAGTTTTGGGTTATCTTACGATTGATGAAGGAATAAGGAGTAAGAAGAGCCTAATCTTGGGGATGCCCCGGCATCCCAAGCTATTATCCAAAAGAGAGCAAGCAACTAAGCTTGGGGATGCCCCGAGTGGCATCCCCTCTTTCTTCTAACGACCATCGGTATTTTACTCGAAGCTATATTTTTATTCGTCACATACTATGTGTTTTGCTTGGAGCGTCTTGTATGATATGAGTCTTTGCTCGTTTTATTTTGTATTTGAAGTCTTGATTCCTTGCTGGACACACCCATTTGAGAGAGCCAAAATTATGTCATGACTAGTTAGAATTGCTCTCTATGCTTCACTTAAATCTTTTATGAGCTATGGACTTGCTCTATTGCTTCACTTATATCTTTTTGAGAACGGTGTGCTTTAGTATTTTTGAAGAAATGCTCTCTTTCTTCTCTTAGATTTATTTAAGAGTTAATAATTTTTTTTAAGAAATTCTCTCTTGCTTCACTTAAATTAATTTGAGAGAAAGAAAAAAATATGCTCATGATCTTCACTTATATTTATTTGAGCTTGTCAAAAGCAACATATGAAAATTAGTTCCAAAGTGATAGATATCCAAGAAGGATATAATAAAAACTTTCATGAAGATCGTTGAACAAAATAAACTTGATTCTTAGTAATAGTTTTGAGATATGATGATGTGATATGTGAGTTTGTTAATTAGTAATTATGCTTTAGTAAGAATATTGGTGTTAAGGTTTATGATTCCCTATGCAAGCACGAAAGTAAATAATTATGCAATGAAATTATATCTTACTTGTGGTGCATTATTCGGTGTTAATTATGCTTAATGCTCGCTTATGAGATTATTTGTTTCTTGGTTGGTGGCTTCTCAATCTTTTGCTAACCTTCATTTTGCACTAAGTATGATATCTACTTGTGCATCCAAAAACCTTTAAACCAGTTTTGCCACATGAGTCTACTATATCTACCTATATGCGGTATTCTTTTTCCGTTCTAAGCAAATTTTCATGTGCCATCTCTAATTTTCAAAAATAAACTTCTCTTTTGTGTGTTCGTTCCGCTCGCGGAGCGGTGAGGGGTGGCTAATATTTTCCATGCTAGATGTGTTATTCTCACGATGAGTGTTTGTTCACTTGTCATTGCACGAGAGTAAGGCAAAGGTATTAGGGATGCCTAGTCCTGAAATGAAAAATGAATTACTTTATGTTGTCAAATAATAAATTCCTTGGAAAGTGTTGGTATGTAGGGTAACCGTGGATACGGCTAGCCATGGAAAGTGAAAGTATGGTTGAAAAGGGAATAAACCTTATTTTCTGTTTGGGAACCGCCTATGATATATCTAGCATGGAAAGTGTTGGGAACTCTAAGTCGTCTTCACTGGTGGGAAGGATACGCCTCCCAAAATGTTTTTATCTCTAAATTTTTCGCTTTGAGCTCTGGCACCTCTCAAATCCCTACTTCCCTCTGCGAAGAGCCTTTCTTTTACTTTATGAAATTTTTATTCTTGAATTTGAGTCTCCATCTTCTCTTACAGAAGCACCAAGTAGGAGGCACTATGATCGTACTTGAGTATTGGGTGTAGTTAATATGCGAGTGTGTTTCATGAATGGATCAATGGTTCAGCATGATGGGCTAGGGATAACTTATTTTAGCGTTGATATTTTGAAAGACATGGTTGCTTGTTGATATGCTTGAGTATTTAAATTATCATGTCAAAACTAGACTATTGCTTTGAATCACATAAAAGTCCAAATGTCCATGCTATAAAGAAAGAATATGATATGACATGTTAGGCAACATTCCACATCAAAAATTCTTTTTTTATCACTTACCTACTCGAGGACGAGTAGGAGTTAAGCTTGGGGATGCTAATACGTCTCCAACGTATCTATATTTTTTGATTGTTCCATGCTGTTATATTATCAATCTTGGATGTTTTATAATCATTTTATAGTGATTTTATATCATTTTTTGGTACTAACCTATTGACATAGTGCCAAGTGCCAGTTGCTGTTTTTTTCCATGTTTTTTATACCACAGAAAATCAATACCAAACGGATTCCAAACGCAATGAAACTTTATAGAGATTTTTTATGGACCAGAAGGAACATAATGGGCCCTAGCTGCGCCTCGAGGGTGCCCCGAGGGGAGCACAACCCAGCAGGGCACGCCCTGGTGGGTTGTGCCCACCTCGGGTGCCCCCAGACCGCCTCTTTGCTCTATAAATACCCCGATATTCCCAAAACCCTACGGGAGTCGACGAAATATTGATCCAGCCGCCGCAGAGTCCAGAACCACCAGATCCAATCTAGACACCATCTCGGATGGGGTTCACCACCTCCATTGGTGCCTCTCCGATGATGCGTGAGTAGTTCTTTGTAGACCTTTGGGTCCGTAGTTAGTAGCTAGATGGCTTCCTCTCTCTCTCTCTCTCTATCTCGATTCTCAATACAATGGTCTCTTGGAGATCCATATGATGTAACTCTTTTGCGGTGTGTTTGTTGGGATCCGATGAACTTTGAGTTTATGATCAGATCTATCTTTTTATATCCATGAAAGTAGTTGAGTTTCTTTGATCTCTTTTATGCATGATTGCTTACAGCCTCGTATTTCTTTTCCGATATTTGGGTTTTGTTTGGCCAACTTGATCTATTTATCTTGCATTGGGAAGAGGTGCTTTTTAGTGGGTTCGATCTTACGGTGCTTGATCCCAGTGACAGAAGGGGAACTGACACGTATTTATCGTTGCTACTAGGGATAAAACGTTGGGGTCTATCTCTACATATATAGATCTTGTCTACATCATGTCATCATTCTTATTGCATTACTCTGTTTCTGTTGGGGAACGTAGTAATTTCAAAAAAAAATCCTACGCACACTCAAGATCATGGTGATGCATAGCAACGATAGGGGAGAGTGTCGTCCACGTACCCTCATAGACCGTTAAGCGGAAGCGTTATAACAACGCGATTGATGTAGTCGTACGTCTTCACAATCGACCGATCCTCAGCACCGAACGTACGGCACCTCCGCGTTCAGCACACGTTCAGCTCGATGACGTCCCGCGAACTCATGATCCAGTAGAGCTCGGGGAAGAGTTTCGTTAGCACGATGGCGTGGTGACGATGTTGATGAATCTACCGACACAGGGCTTCGCCTAAGCACCACTACTATATAACCGAGGTGGATTATGGTGGAGGGGGGCACCACACACGGCTAAGAGATCAACAGATCAATTGTTGTGTCTTTGGGGTGCCCCCTGCCCCCGTATATAAAGGAGCTAGGGGGGAGGCGGCCGTCCAAGGAGGAGGGCACGCCAAGGGGGGGAGTCCTACTCCCACCGGGAGTAGGACTCCCTCTTTTCCTAGTTGGAGTAGGAGAGGAGAAGGAAGGGAGAGAAGAGAGAAGGAAATGGGGGCGCCACCCCCCTCCTTGTCCAATTCGGACTAGAGGGGGAGGGGGCACGCGGCTGCCCTTGGCCGCCCCTCCTCTTCTCCCACTAAGGCCCATTAGGCCCAATATACTCCCCGGGGGGTTTCGGTAACCCCCCGGTACTCCGGTAAATGTCTGAAACCTCCCGAAACACTTCCGGTGTCTGAACATAGTCATCCAATATATCGATCTTTACATCTCGACCATTTCGAGACTCCTCGTCATGTCCGTGATCATATCCGGGACTCCGAACTACCTTCGGTACATCAAAACACAAAAACTCATAATACCGATCGTCATAGAACTTTAAGCGTGCGGACCCTACGGGTTCGAGAACTATGTAGACATGACCGAGACATGTCTCCGGTCAATAACCAATAGCGGAACCTGGATTCTCATATTGGTTCCTACATATTCTACGAAGATCTTTGTCGGTCAAACGGCATAACAACATACGTCGTTCCCTTTGTCATCGGTACGTTACTTGCCCGAGATTCGATCGTCGGTATCTCAATACCTAGTTCAATCTCGTTACCGGCAAGTCTCTTTACTCGTTCTGTATGCAACATCCCGCAACTAGCTCATTAGTCACATTGCTTGCAAGGCTTATAGTGATGTGCATTACCGAGAGGGCCTAGAGATACCTCTCCGACAATCGGAGTGACAAATCCTATTCTTGATCTATGCCAACTACACGAACACCATCGGAGACACCTGTAGAGCACCTTTATAATCACCCAGTTACGTTGTGACATTTGGTAGCACACAAAGTGTTCCTTCGGTATTCAGGAGTTGCATAATCTCATAGTCATAGGAACATGTATAAGTCATGAAGAAAGCAATAGTCGTAAACTTAAACGATCAAGTGCTAAGCTAACGAAATGGGTCAAGTCAACCACATCATTCTCCTAATGATGTGATCCCATTGATCAAATAACAACTCATGTCTATGGCTCGGAAACTTAACCATCTTTGATCAATGAGATAGTCAAGTAGAGGCATACTAGTGACACTATGTTTGTCTATGTATTCACACATGTATTATGTTTCGGTTAATACAATTCTAGCATGAATAATAAACATTTATCATGAAATAAGGAAATAAATAATAACTTTATTATTGCCTCTAGGGCATATTTCCTTCAGTCTCCCACTTACACTAGAGTCAATAATCTAGATTACACAGTAATGATTCTAACACCCGTGGAGTCTTGGTGTTGGTCATGTTTTGCTCGTGGAAGAGGCTTAGTCAGCGGGTCTGCAACATTCAGATCCGTATGTACCTTGCATATCTCTATGTCTCCCACCTGGAATTGATCCCGGATGGAATTGAAGCATCTCTTGATGTGCTTGGTTCTCTTGTGAAATCTGGATTCCTTTGCCAAGGCAATTGCACTAGTATTGTCACAAAAGATTTTCATTGGACCCGATGCACTAGGTATGACACCTAGATCGGATATGAACTCCTTCATCTAGACTCCTTCATTTGCTACTTCCGAAGCAGCTATGTACTCCGCTTCACACGTAGATCCCGCCACGACGCTTTGTTTAGAACTGCTCCAACTGACAGCTCCACCATTCAATATAAACACGTATCGGTTTTGCGATTTAGAATCGTCCGGATCAGTGTCAAAGCTTGTATTGATGTAACCATTTACGACGAGCTCTTTGACACCTCCATAAACGAGAAACATATCCTTAGTCATTTTCAGGTATTTCAGGATGTTCTTGACCACTGTCCAGTGATCCACTCCTAGATTACTTTGGTACCTCCCTGCTAAACTAATAGCAAGGCACACATCAGGTCTGGTACACAGCATTGCATACATGATAGAGCCTATGGCTGAAGCATAGGGAACACTTTTCATTTCTCTCTATCTTCTGCAGTGGTCGGGCATTGAGTCTTACTCAACTTCACACCTTGTAACATAGGTAAGAACACTTTCTTAGCTTGATCCATTTTGAACTTATTCAAAACTTTATCAAGGTATGTGCTTTGTGAAAGTCCAATTAAGCATCTTGATCCATCTCTATAAATCTTGATGCCTAATATATAAGCATCTTCACCGAGGTCTTTCATTGAAAAACTCTTATTCAAGTATCCTTTTATGCTATCCAGAAATTCTATATCATTTCCAATCAACAATGTGTCATCCACATATAATATTAGAAATGCTACAGAGCTCCCACTCACTTTCTTGTAAATACAGGCTTCTCCAAAAGTCTGTATAAAACCATATCCTTCGATCACACTATCAAAATGTTTATTCCAACTCTGAGAGGCTTGCACCAGTCCATAAATGGATCGCTGGAGCTTGCACACTTTGTTAGTACCCTTTGGATCGATAAAACCTTCAGGTTGCATCATATACAACTCTTCTTCCAGAAATCCATTCAGGAATGCAGTCTTTACATCCATTTGCCAAATTTCATAATCATAGAACGCGGCAATTGCTAACATGATTCAGACAAACTTAAGCATCGCTATGGGTGAGAAGGTCTCATCGTAGTCAACTCTTTGAACTTGTCGAAAACCTTTCGGGACAAGTCGAGCTTTGTAGATAGTAACATTACCGTCAGCATCAGTCTTCTTCTTGAAGATCCATTTATTTTTGATGGCTTGCTGATCATCGGGCAAGTCAACCAAAATCCACACTTTGTTCTCATACATGGATCCCATCTCAGATTTCATGTCTTCAAGCCATTTTGTGGAATTTGGGCTCATCATCGCTTCCTCATAGTTCGTAGGTTCGTCATGGTCAAGTAACATGACCTCCAGAACAGGATTACCGTACCACTCTGGTGCGGAGCTTACTCTGGTTGACCTACGAGGTTCAGTAGTAACTTGATCTGAAGTTTCATGATCATCATCATTAGCTTCCTCACTAATTGGTGTAGGTGTCACAGGAACCGGTTTCTGTGATGAACTACTCTCCAATAAGGGAGGAGGTACAGTTACCTCATCAAGTTCTACTTTCCTCCCACTCACTTCTTTTGAGAGAAACTCCTTCTCTAGAAAGGATCCATTCTTAGCAACAAATGTCTTGCCTTCGGATCTGTGATAGAAGGTGTACCCAATAGTCTCTTTTGGGTATCCTATGAAGACACATTTCTCCGATTTGGGTTCGAGCTTATCAGGTTGAAGCGTTTTCACATAAGCATCGCAGCCCCAAACTTTAAGAAATGATAACTTTGGTTTTTTGCCAAACCATAGTTCATAAGGTGTCGTCTCAACGGATTTCAATGGTGCCCTATTTAACGTGAATTCAACCGTCTCTAAAGCATAACTCCAAAATGATAGCGGTAAATCAGTAAGAGACATCATAGATCATACCATATCTAGTAAAGTACGATTACGACATTCGGACACACCATTATGCTGTGGTGTTTTGGGTGGCGTGAGTTGCGAAACTATTCCACATTGTTTCAAATGTAGACCAAAATCATAACTCAAATATTCTCCTCCACGATCAGATCATAGAAACTTTATTTTCTTGTTATGATGATTTTCCACTTCACTCTGAAATTCTTTGTACTTTTCAAATGTTTCAGACTTATGTTTCATTAAGTAGATATACCCATATCTGCTCAAATCATCTGTGAAGGTGAGAAAATAACGATACCTGCCGCGAGCCTCAATATTCATTGGACCACATACATTAGTATGTATGATTTCCAACAAATCCGTTGCTCGCTCCATTGTTCCGGAGAACAGCGTTTTAGTCATCTTGCCCGTGAGGCATGGTTCGCAAGTACCAAGTGATTCCATAAGTCCATCAGTATGGTGTTTCTTCATGCGCTTTACACCAATATGACCCAAACGGCAGTGCCACAAATAAGTTGCACTATCATTATCAACTCTACATCTTTTGGCTTCAACATTATGAATATGTGTATCACTACTATCGATATTCAATACAAATAGACCACTCTTCAAGGGTGCATGACCATAAAAGATATTACTCATATAAATAGAACAACCATTATTCTCAAATTTAAATGAACAACTGTCTCGCATCAAACAAGATCCAGATATAATGTTCATGCTTAACGCTGGCACCAAATAACAATTATTTAGGTCTTAAACTAATCCCAAAGGTACATATAGAGGTAGCGTGCCAACGGCGATCACATCGACTTTGGAACCATTTCCCACGCTCATCGTCACCTCGTCATTAGCCAGTCTTTGCTTAATCCGTAATCCTTGTTTCGAGTTGCAAATATTAGCAACAAAGCCAGTATCAAATACCCAGGTGCTACTGCGAGCTCTAGTAAGGTACACATCAATAACATGTATATCACATATACCTTTGTTCACCTTGCCATCCTTCTTATCCGCCAAATACTTGGGGCAGTTCCGCTTCCAGTGACCAGTCCCTTTGCAGTAGAAGCACTCAGTCTCAGGTTTAGGTCCAGACTTGGGTTTCTTCTCTTAAGCAGCAACTTGATTGCCGTTCTTCTTGAAGTTCCCTTTATTCTTCCCTTTACACTTTTTCTTGAAACTGGTGGTCTTGTTGACCATCAAACTTGATGCTCCTTCTTGATTTCTACCTCCGCAGCCTTTAGCATTGCGAAGAGCTCGGGAATTGTCTTATCCATCCCTTGCATATTATAGTTCATCATGAAGCTCTTGTAGCTTGGTGGCAGTGATTGAAGAACTCTGTCAATGACACTATCAACCGGAAGATTAACTCCCAGCTGAGTCAAGTGATTATGGTACCCAGACATTCTGAGTATATGTTCACTGACAGAACTATTCTCCTCCATCTTGTAGCTGTAGAACTTATTGGAGACTTCATATCTCTCAATCCGGCCATTTGCTTGAAATATTAAATTCAACTCCTGGAACATCTCATATCCTCCATGACGTTCAAAACACCGTTGAAGTCCCGGTTCTAAGTTGTAAAGCATGGCACACTGAACTATTGAGTAGTCATCAGCTTTGCTCCGCCAGATGTTCATAACATCTGGCGTTGCTCCTGCAGCGGGTTTGGCACCCAGCGGTGTTTCCATGACGTAATTCTTCTGTGCAGCAATGAGGATAATCCTCAAGTTATGGACCCAGTCCGTGTAATTGCTACCATCATCTTTCAACTTTGCTTTCTCAAGGAATGCATTAAAATTCAACGGAACAACAGCACGGGCCATCTATCTACAATAACATAGACAAGCAAAATACTATCAGGTACTAAGTTCATGATAAATTTAATTTTAATTAATCATATTACTTAAGAACTCACACTTAGACAGACATCCCTGTAATCATCTAAGTGATCACGTGATCCATATCAACCAAACCATAACTGATCATCACGTGAAATGGAGTAGTTTTCAGTGGTGAACATCACTATGTTGATCATATCTACTATATGATTCACGCTCGACCTTTCGGTCTTAGTGTTCCGAGGCCATACCTACATATGCTAGGCTCGTCAAGTTTAACCTGAGTATTCTGCGTGTGCAAAACTGTCTTAAACCTATTGTAGATGAACGTCGAGCTCATCACACCCGAATATCACGTGGTGTCTCGGCACGACGAACTTTGGCAACGGTGCATACTCAGGGAGAACACTTTTACCTTGAAATTTAGTGAGAGATCATCTTATAATGCTACCATCAAACAAAGCAAAATAAGATGCATAAAGGATAAACATCACATGCAATCAATATAAGTGATATGATATGGCCATCATCATGTTGTGCCTTTGATCTCCATCTCCAAAGCACCGTCATGATCACCATCGTCACCGGCACGAGACCTTGATCTCCATCGTAGCATCGTTGTCGTCTCGCCAACTATTGCTTCTACGACTATCGCTACCGCTTAGTGATAAAGTAAAGCAATTACAGGGCAATTGCATTGCATACAATAATGCGACAACCATATGGCTCCTGCCAGTTGCCGATAACTCCATTACAAAACATGATCATCTCATACAATAAATATAGCATCATGTCTTGACCATATCACATCACAACATGCCCTGCAAAAACAAGTTAGACGTCCTCTACTTTGTTGTTGCAAGTTTTACGTGGCTGCTACGAGCTGAGCAAGAACCGTTCTTACCTACGCATCAAAACCACAACGATAGTTTGTCAAGTTAGTGTTGTTTTAACCTTCTCAAGGACCGGGCGTAGCCACACTCAGTTCAACTAAAGTTGGAGAAACTGACACCCGCCAGCCACCTGCGTGCAAAGCACGTCAGTAGAACCAGTCTCGCATAAGCATACACATAATGTTGGTCCGAGCCTCTTCATCCAACAATATCGCCGAACCAAAGTATGACATGGTGGTAAGCAGTATGACTTGTATCGCTCACAACTCACTTGTGTTCTACTCGTGCATATAACATCTACGCATAAACCTGGCTCGGATGCCACTGTTGGGGAAGGTAGTAATTTCAAAAAAAATCCTACGCACACTCAAGATCATGGTGATGCATAGCAACGAGAGGGGAGAGTGTCGTCCACGTACCCTCATAGACCGTTAAGCGGAAGCGTTATAACAACGCGGTTGATGTAGTCATACATCTTCACGATCGACCGATCCTCAGCACCGAACGTTCGACACCTCCGTGTTCAGCACACGTTCAACTCGGTGACGTCCCGCGAACTCACGATCTAGTAGAGCTCGAGGAAGAGTTTCATCAGCACGACGGCATGGTGACGATGTTGATGAAGCTACCGATGCAGGGCTTTGCCTAAGCACCGCTATGATATAACCAAGGTGGATTATGGTGGAGGGGGGCACCGCACACGGCTAAGAGATCAACAGATCAATTGTTGTGTCTTTGGGGTGCCCCCTGCCCCCGTATATAAAGGAGCTAGGGGGGAGGCGGCCGGCCCCCTGCTCCCTCTTTTCCTAGTTGGAGTAGGAGATGAGAAGGAAGGGAGAGAAGAGAGAAGGAAAGGGGGGCGCCGCCCCCCTCCTTGTCCAATTCGGACTAGAGGGGGAGGGGGTGCGCGGCTGCCCTTTGCCGCCCCTCCTCTTCTCCCACTAAGGCCCATTAGGCCCAATATACTCCCCGGGAGGTTCCAGTAACCCCCCGGTACTCCGGTAAATGTTCGAAACCTCCCGAAACACTTCCGGTGTCTGAACATAGTCATCCAATATATTGATCTTTACGTATCAAACTTTTTGAGACTCCTAGTCATGTCTGTGATCATATCCGGGACTCCGAACTACCTTTGGTACATCAAAACACAAAAACTCATAATACCGATCGTCACAGAACTTTAAGCGTGCGGACCCTACGGGTTCGAGAACTATGTAGACATGACCGAGACACGTCTCCGGTCAATAACCAATAGTGGAACCTGGATGCTCATATTGGTTCCTACATATTCTACAAAGATCTTTATCGGTCAAACTGCATAACAACATATGTTGTTCCCTTTGTCGTCGGTATGTTACTTGCTCGAGATTCGATCGTCGGTATCTCAATACCTAGTTCAATCTCGTCACCGTCAAGTCTATTTACTCGTTTCGTAATGCAACATCCCGCAACTAGCTCATTAGTCACATTGCTTGCAAGGCTTATAGTGATGTGCATTACCGAGAGGGCCCAGAGATACCTCTCCGACAATCGGAGTGACAGATCCTATTCTTGATCTATGCCAACTCCACGAACACCTTCGGAGACACCTGTAGTGCACCTTTATAATCACCCAGTTACGTTGTGATGTTTGGTAGCACACAAAGTGTTCCTCCAGTATTCGGGAGTTGCATAATCTCATAGTCATAGGAACATGTATAAGTCATGAAGAAAGCAATAGCAATAAACTTAAACGATCAAGTGCTAAGCTAACGAAATGGGTCAAGTCAATCACATCATTCTCCTAATGATGTGATCCCATTGATCAAACAACAACTCAT
Source organism: Triticum urartu (assembly GCF_003073215.2). Taxonomy (NCBI): domain Eukaryota; kingdom Viridiplantae; phylum Streptophyta; class Magnoliopsida; order Poales; family Poaceae; genus Triticum; species Triticum urartu. The sequence goes on from NC_053022.1 coordinate 280,814,356, forward strand.
GTCTATGGCTAGGAAACTTAACCATCTTTGATCAATGAGCTAGTCAAGTAGAGGCATACTAGTGACACTATGTTTGTCTATGTATTCACACATGTATTATGTTTCCGGTTAATACAATTCTAGCATGAATAATAAAAATTTATCATGAAATAAGGAAATAAATAATAACTTTCTTATTACCTCTAGGGCATATTTCCTTCAGTTTCTCCATGAACTTAATACACTAGATGCATGCTGGATAGCGGTCGATGTGTGGAGTAATAGTAGTAGATGCATGCATGAGTCGGTCTACTAATCTTAGACGTGATGCCTATGTAATGATCATTGCCTGGATATCGTCATGAGTATTTGAAGTTCTATCAATTGCCCAATAGTAATTTGTTCACCCACCATTTGCTATTTTTCTCGAGAGAAGCCACTAGTGAAACCTACGGCCCCCGGGTCTCTTTCTCTTATTATTTGCCTTTGCGATCTATTTTCCTTTGCGTTTATTTTTAGATCTACTAAACCAAAAACCCAAAGATACCTTGCTGCAATTTATTATTATTTATTTCATTTGGCATTCGATCTATCAATCTACTACAAATTTACCTCACATCCGTTTGCCTATCTTGAGGCGCCATACCCCAGAAGGGATTGACAACCCTCTTAACACTTCGGGTTGCGAGAAGTTGTTATTTGTGTCCAGGTGTTGTTTATGTTGTGTTGCTTGGTTCTCCTACTGGTTCGACAACCTTGGTTTCACATCTAAGGGAAATACCTACTGCTGCTGCGCTGCATCATCCCTTCCTCTTTGGGCAAATACCGACGTAGCTTCAAGCGACATCAATGACATGAAAATTCTCACGGCTAGATATTACCGCTCAAATGTGAGTTTTTTCTCCCTCGAAGTGATCCTCTTGTTAATCACCGAAAGCGCGATCCCTTTGTGGTATCTAAAGGAAATATGCCCTAGAGACAATAATAAAGTTGTTATTTTATATTTCCATATTCATGATAAATGTTTATTATTCATGCTAGAATTGTATTGATCGAAACCCAAATACATGTGTGAATACATAGACAAACACTGTGTCCCTAGTGAGCCTCTACATGACTAGCTCATTGATCAAAGATGGTTAAGGTTTCCAACCATGGACATGAGTTGTCATTTGATAACGGGATCACATTATTAGGAGAATGCTGTGATGGACAAGACACATCCATTAGCTTAGCATATTGATCGTTCAGTTTTATTGCTATTGCTTTCTTCATGTCAAATACATATAACTTCGACTATGAGATTATGCAACTCCCGGATACCGGAGGAATACCTTGTGCGCTATCAAACATCACAACGTAACTGGGTGATTATAAAGATGCTCTACAGGTATCTCCGAATGTGTTTGTTGGGTTGGAATAGATCGAGATTAGGATTTGTCACTCTGAGTATCGAAGAGGTATCTCTGGGCCCTCTTGGTAACGCACATCATAAGAAGCCTTGCAAGCAAAGCGACTAATGAGTTAGTTACAAGATGATGTATTACGAAACAAGTAAAGAGACTTACCGGTAACGAGATTGAACTAGGTATGTGGAAACCGATGATTGAATCTCGGGCAAGTAACATACCGATGGACAAAGGGAATAATGTATGTTGTCATAACGGTTCAACTGATAAAGATCTTCGTAGAATACGTAGGAGCCAATATGAACATCCAGGTTCCGCTATTGGTTATTGACCAGAGAGGTGTCTCGGTCATGTCTACATAGTTCTCGAACCCGCAGGGTCCGCATGCCTAACATTCGATGACGATTTAGTATTATATGAGTTACATGATTTGGTGACCAAATGTTGTTAGGAGTCCTGGATGAGATGACGGACATGATGAGGAGTCTCGAAATGGTCGAGAGGTAAAGATTGATATATAGGATGATAATATTCAGACACCGGAAATGTTCTGGAGTGTATCGGTTAATTATCGAAGTACCAGGGGGGTTACCGGAACCCCCCGCGGGGGAAGATATGGGCCATAAGAGGGGAGCACACCAGCCCACAAGGGGTGTGATGGCAGTTGGAACTACGTCGGTATTTCCCCGGAGAGAAAGGGATGATGCAGCACAGCGGCGGTAGGTATTTCCCTTAGTTATGAAACCAAGGTTATCGAACCAGTAGGAGAACCAAGCAACACAACGTAAACAGCCCCTGCACACAAATAACAACACCTCGCAACCCGACGTGTTAAAGGGGTTGTCAATCCCTTTCGGGTAATGGCACCAGAAATTGATGCGTGACGGTAAAAAGGTTGTAATAGATTGGATAAATGGATCACAAATAAAATAAAGTGCAGCAAAGTATTTTTGTATTTTTGTTTTAATAGATCTGAAAATAAAATCAAGGAAAAAGTAGATCGCAAAGGCAAATATATGAGAAATAAGACCCCGGGGCCGTAGGTTTCACTAGTGGCTAATTATGACGATATCCAAGCAATGATCATTACATAGGCATCGTGTCCAAGATTACTAGACCGACTCCTGCCTGCATCTACTACTATTACTCCACTAATCGACCGCTATCCATCATGCATCTAGTGTATTAAGTTCATAGGCAATAAGAATGATGACATGATGTAGACAAGATCCGTTTATCTATATGGCGGTAGATATAGATCCTGACTTTTTATCTTTAGTAGCAACGATACATACGTGTCGGTTCCCTTTCTGTCAATGGGATCAAGCACCGTAAGATCGAACCCACTACCGGGCACCTCTTCCCATTGCAAGATAAATAGATCGAGTTGGCCAGACAAAACCCAAATATCGGAGAAGAAATACGAGCCTATAAGAGATCATGCATAAAAGAGATCAAAGAAACTCAAATACTTTCATGGATATAAAAACATAGATCTGATCATAAACTCAAAGTTCATCAATCCCAACAAACACATCGCAAAAGTGTTACATCATATGGATCTCCAAGAGACCATTGTATTGAGAATCAAGAGAGAGAGATGAAGCCATCTAGCTACTAACTACAGACTCGAAGGTCTACAAAGAACTACTCACGCATCATTGGAGAGGCACCAATGGAAGTGGTGAACCCCTCCGTGATGGTGGCTAGATTGGATCTGGTGTTCTGGACTCTGTGGCGGCTGGATGAATATTTCGTCGACTCTCCTAGGGTTCTGGGATTTTTGGGGTATTTATAGAGCAAATAGGCGGTGCGGGGGTACCCGAGGTGGGCACAATCCACCAGGGTGCGCCAGGGCCTCCTGGCGCGCCTTGGTGGTTGTCCCCTCCTTGAGGCTCCCCCTGGTGCAACCAGGGCCCATTTGCTTCCTTTTGGCCCATAAAAAATCATCATAAAGTTTCATGCCATTTGGACCTCGTTTGATATTGATTTCCTGTGATGTAAAAAACATGGAAAAAACATGAACTGGCACTGGGCACTATGTCAATAGGTTAGTACCAACAAATGATATAAAATTACTATAAAATGATTATAAAACATCCAAGATTGATAATAAAGCAGCATGGAACAATAAAAAATTATAGATACGTTGGATATGTATCAGCATCCCCAAGCTTAACTCCTACTTGTCCTCGAGTAGGTAAGTGATAAAAATAGAATTTTTGATGTGGAGTGATGTTCATCAAGTCATATCATATTCTTTTCGTTATAGCATGGACATTTGGACTTTTATGTGATTCAAAGCAATAGTCTAGTTTTGACATAATAATTTAGATACTCAATCATATCAACAAGCAACCATGTCTTTCAAAATATCAATGCTAAAATAAGTTATCCCTAGCCCATCATGCTCAAACATTGATACATTCATGAAACACACTCGAATATTAACTACACCCAATACTTGAGCACGATCATATTGCCTCCTAGTTGGTGCTTTTTATAAGATAAGATGGAGACTCAAATTTCAAAATAAAAATTGCATAAAGTAAAAGAAAGTCCCTTCGTGGAGGGAAGTAGGGATTTGTAGAGGTGCCAGAGCTCAAAGCAAAAAAATTGAGATAAAAATTTTTGGGAGGTGTATCCATCCCACCAACGAAAATGACTTAGAGTTCCCAATACTTTCCATGCATAGATATATCATAGGCGGTTCCCAAACAGAAAATAAAGTTTATTCCCCTTTCCACCATAACTTTCCCTTTCCATGGCTAGCCGTATCCATGGGTGTCCTCCGTACCAACACTATCCAAGGAATTTATTATTTGACAACATAAAGTAAATTCATTTCTTTTTGCATTTCGGGACTGGGCATCCCTAATACCTTTGCCTTACTCTCGTGCAATGACAAGTGAATAAACACTCATCTTGAGAATAACACATCTAGTATGGAAAATATTAGCCACCCCTCACCGCTCCACGAGTGAAACAAACACACAAAAGAGAAGTTTATTTTCAAAATTAGAGATGGCACATGCAAATTTGCTTAGAACGGCAAAAGAATACCGCATATAGGTAGATATAGTGGACTCATGTGGTAAAACTGGTTTAAAGGATTTTGTATGCACAAGTAGAAGTCATACTTAGTGCAAAATCAAGGTAGCAAAAGATTGGGAAGCGGCCAACCAAGAAACGAATAATCTCATAAGCAAGCATTAAGCATAATTAACACCAAATAATGCACCACAAGTAGGATATAATTTTCATTGCATGACTATTGACTTTCGTACTTACATAGGGAATCACAAACCTTAACACCCATATTCTTACGAGAGCACAATTACTCATCAACATAACTCACATGTCACATCACCATATCTCAAAACTATTACTAAGAATCAAGTTTATTTTGTCCAATGATCTTCATGACATTTTCTTTACTTTATCCTTCTTGGATATCTATCACTTCTGGACTAATTTTCGTGAGTTGCTTTTCATAAGCTCAACCAAATATAAGTAAAGATCATGAGCATAACAAATTTTCTTTCTCTCAAAATAATTTAAGTGAAGCAAGAGATACTTTCTTAAAATTTTTACTAATTCTCAAATAAATCTAAGTGAAGCAAGAGAGCATTTCTTCAAAAATAACAAAGCGCATCGTTCTCAAAAAGATATAAGTGAAGCACTAGAGCAAGTCCTAGCTCATAAAAGATTTAAGTGAAGCATAGAGTGCGTTTCTAACAAGTCATGACATAATTTTGGATCTCTCAAAAAGGTGTGTCAAGCAAGGACTGATAACTTAAAACACAAAATAAAACAAGCAAAAACACATATCATACAAGACGCTCCAAGAAAAACACGTATCATGTGATGAATAAAAATATAGTCTCGTGTAAAATACCGATAGTTGTTGGAAGAAAGCGGGGAAGCCACTCGGGGGCATCCCCAAGCTTAGTTGGTTGCTAATTCTTGAATAATAGCTTGGGATGCCGGGGCATCCCTGTAACATCCCAAAATTCTAAATTTTGGAATGTTATATTAAATAGATAGTTATGATTGATTGTTTGATTTATAGTGTGAAATTGAGTGAAATTCGAAACCTTTTAAAAGTTAAATGAGAGGGAATAAAAGGACTTTCCCAAAATTCATTTTCATTTTGATCTCCGTGAATTCAAATTCTTTTCAAATACAAAACCCTAGAGAGAAGATGACATGACTTCTTCCATTTAATTAAATCAAAAGGGTATTTGAAAATATTTGAATTCCATTTGGAAATATTTAAAATTCTGAAACATTATGCAACTCAATGATTTTCACGAGAGAAGATAAAATGACTTCTTCAAAACATATGAAATATGAGTTGGAAGTTTCAAAGAAACAAATTTAAAGTTCTTTTGAAATTATTTTTAATTTGGAGTTATTCTGGTTTTTATTCAAATTATTTTTCTCCAAAAATAAAATATATGGAAAATAGGGTAAAATGATTCCCTACACCAGAAAATTGGAGAGAAATAAATTTGAAATCATTTTGGTATTTTAAAAATGATTTTTATGAGGTTTTATTGCAAAAGTAGCACTCTTTGCTTTGTTTGAATTTTTTAGAATTTTATTTGACTTTAGAAAAATGTTCACGTTGTAGAAAATCTTTTTCTGAAAATTTTGATATATAACATGCCTATATTATATTTCAATGGGTTTTCTTTTATTTATTGATGGAGTTTTTTTAAAAAATAAACAAAGGTTAGCCGCCGACCGAGCCAGGCCGGCCTAGCAGCGCCTCGCGCGTGCGCCTGAGCCAGGCCGCGGCGCGGCCCACCCCGGTCGTCCCCGACCTCCAGCGGGGAGTCTGGCTCCCGCCTGACTCCGCCGCCGCCGCCGTACTCCGCCCGAAGTCCACTCGTCGTCGTGCCCCTTCCCCCACGCCATCCTGCTCCCCTCTCCTCCTATAAATGCGCCGCCCCGACCCCCCCTCTCTCTCTCCTTCGCATCACGCTGCCCGCACTCGTCGGAGTTCGAAAACTCCGATGAGATCCGCCGTCGCCCCGTCGTCGCCGACCATCACCGTCGCCGCCACCGCACCCACCACTCCGCGCCGCCTTCCCCGACGGCCGGATTCGCCTCTCCGCGTGCAGCCGACTTCATCGCCGCCGGTTTCTCCATCGCCGGCGACTCCATCCGCCGCGTAACCGCCGCACTCCCCTCTCTGTTGGATCTGGATCCAACAATCCAGATCTTTCTATTTTTTTTTCATTTTTTATTTAGTGAGCGTTCACCGGTTTAGCCTATGTAGTGAACGACTCCGTTCATTAATGTTCGGTAGCGAAGGTTCATTATTTAGTTTTTTCTTTTTCTTTTTAATTTTCGGCCAAGGACCCATCCGTGAATATTTTTATTTACAGATTAGTCCCTGATCTTCAATCGGTCACTACTTTTTGCTCGTTTATCCAAATCCAACGTAACCAACGCCAACTTCTTCATTATGATCTCCTCTATCCAGATAACCAACTTAAACATGTTTTTGAAAGTTTAAAATTTGATTTCAAACAAATTTGAATTCAAACTTCTTTTGTTCATAACTTGAGTTTTGTAACTCGGATTTAGTTGATTCTTTTTGCAAATCGAAGCTATTGACCTAAACTTTCTGATAATGCCAAATTCACTCAATTTTGGTACTGTTAGAAAGTGTTTTATGTTCGCAAGAGTTATTCGCCTGTTTTCAAAGTTTTCTGAGATCTTTTCTTTGATTCTTCTGCATGAGTGCTTATGTATGCAATTGCTCGCTGACGGTAAATTGACCGGAGTGTGACGAGTAGAACTATCAGGAGTTATGAGTGTGAATCATCTTCATGAACAGTACAAGGCAAGTTCACACCTTGATCATACTTTTCATACCCAGTTTTTATGCATTAGTTTCAACCCTCAAACATTGCATGGGTAGGATTTGATAACATGTGGGCTTTGGCAAGTAGTTGATGAGGTAGGAACCTATTGTCTTGCATTCAAACCTTGGGTGTTACTATGTTGTGCTTATACTACTATGCTATACTTGTAGACGTGGATTGGTTTGTGAGATTCATGAAATATGTGAGAGTTATTTATATCTAAGGGATAACTTAAGGTGGCTACTTTAATACACATCTGGGTGGATTGGTTGGGGCACCCTGGAGCACCCAGTGGTTTGCCCGGGCACCTGGAGAACCCAGTGCTTGCCCAAGGGGATCCCGGAGTACCCGTGTGATCACCCTATGGAATGCCACCCAGGCTCAAAGGGATCATAAGATTATTCATGCTACAAACATCCGTGTGTAGCCACAAGCCATTATGGACCCTGGCATAGTTGAGTATGTTGCATGAACTCTTTCAGTGGTGGGCTAGCAGATGTAGGGGAAAGTAGGTGTAATTGTCCACCCAGAGTAAAGAGTTAACGCATCTAAAAGACTGTGTTTTGGTCATCCGTTTCTCAAACACCATGTAGTGCGAGAAATCCAATGGAGGAGATCGAGTCTTGTGGGGGAAAGTGCGCAAACCTCTGCAGAGTGTACAAACTAATCATGATTAGCCGTGTCCCCGATTATGGACATCTTGAGTATCTGGTTCTTGGATTATCATGTTGATCTCAACACTTTACTTAATTAATTTGTTGGGTTGTTAACTTTTAATTCGGATTGAGTTGGAGGAACCTTCTCAATAATTTTCAACCAACTTGGTAGTTAAATAAAATTTATTCCTTTGCTGTAGGGAAAAATTGTCTTTATGCAAAAATTAAACTTAGGGCTTTCCACCAGCCAAACATGCATGTAGTGATAGCTATGATTCATCATTGTCCTATGGTGTGAATTTGCCAGTACATTCAATGTACCAACCCTTTGTGGCTGCAACGTCTCATGTTGTAGGATTTCTTACGAAGAGTAAGTGATACATTAGGGTTACGATTTCTACACTCAACTTTGCCGTTGGTGTTGATGGGAATCCACAACCTTGTTGTTACTTCCGCTATATGGATTGAGGTAATAGTATTTATGTTACTTTATACATGTGATTTACCTCTGTTATAAATCCTCGAGTACTGTGTGTGTCAGCAGACCGATCCTGGGATGACACTTAAGCACAGAGACTTGACCGTCTAAGGTCGGGTCGCTACAAGATGGTATCAAAGCACATGTTGACTGTAGGACGTGACCCTAGAAACTGGCAAGCCCATAGGAAATATTTTCTCTAAAAACTTTACTTTCAAAAGATCTTTTACCTCTCTTCTCTTCTTAACTATTTCAAATATTCCCTTTTAGTTAGACCATACACCTTTTGACCACGAAGATACGACTGATGAGACCACTCCAAGAAGTACAAGACATCGGACAACTAAGACCACTTCGGAAGGAAGAAGATTTTACCGAGCATTATAATTATGGAAACTACAACGGTTGAAGACTCCAAAGACTAGGAGAATTTGAAGGCTCTGAAGAATTTCCAGATTGGTATGACCTAGGAAAGCTACCCTTATGGAACTTATCAGACTATTGAAGTTGTCAATACTCGAGATCAAGGTGTGTCGGAGAAGGACCGGAACATGGAGAGTTAAAAACTCAAAGTTTTGTCATTAAAACCCTAAGGCAGGAGATACCAACTATGGAATGATAGCTCATGGCAATGACAAGGGAAGAAACAGAGCTATCCATGATGTTATCGCCCGCTTATGCTATTGTCACCATGCTGAGTTGAGCTTACATTTCTTCTGAAGGATTGGATGACAAAAGGGCTAATGGAGCACCTATCAGCAAAGGATGCAGTTTTAACCTTAGCTGGTGTATCGCCAGGATCTGGAGAATTACATCAAGAAGATTAAGATGGACCTGCAGGAAGCCATATTTGACAAGGAAGCATTTCGTGAAGAACTCAGGACCGAGAAGCTGAAGGTAGCCAAGCTAGGGGAGCAAAACCTCGAGATACCGGAGATTCGTCAGTAACTGAATGAAAATAGGACCAAGGTTCATGCCAAGGATGTTGAAACCCAGAAGTTTGGAATGCAACCTGTCACAGCCCTAGCTTAGTCTTGCATATCCTTGCATAACCTCCATGCATCATGTTTACTTTTTCTCAGAAACTTGAAATGGGGATTTTCAAACCCTAGCACCACATGGATTTCAAATAGGCTCAACTAAAGTCATTTTCAATGAACCCAAAAATGCCCTTTGAAAATGTTCATGATTTCTGAGAAGGGTGAAAATCTCTGCCAAAAATGATGAACATATTTCTAGGTCATTCCTGGATTTTTGAATTAATTCATATTGTATTTCACTTTGGGCATTTAAATACTATAAATAAATTAAATGCTCAGATAATGCTAAAATTAAATGTGGGCCACTGGAATAATCTAGAGAGTGTCCACAAATTATTCCAGCATTTTACAAAATGCTTTAGTATTTTTACTAAAGCCAAAACAGCAGCAGAAAAATAGAAAACAGAAGAAAAATAGAATACGAAGGAACCCACCTAACTTACCTGGCAGCCCATCCGCAGGCCAACACTGTGCAGCCCAGCAGCAGCCCAGCCCACCACCGCTGCCAGTCGTCTCCCACCTCGCGCCAGAAGGACGTGAGGCGTGTGTCCGCCGCACGGCGGCGCACGCCCCGCCACCTCCTGCTTCCCGCCGCTGCCCCGACGCGTCTGGATGACACCACGCATCACCCCGTGGCCCCCTCTGCCTCTCCCGTCGCTCTTTGCTCTCTCTTGACCCCTTCCCCCTTCTTTGCTTCCTCTCCCGAGCGGAGCTCGTCGTCGCCGACGTCGTTTGCCACGGCCACCGTGCTCCCCTCGCTGTCCACGGCCTCTGCCATCGTTCGCCGCTCCGCCCCACCCTGTCCCCAAGCGCTGGGACGGCCTGCATCGCTGGCTGCCTCGCCTTCTTCCTTCTCGGTCGCCGGAAGCCACACGCGCCGATTCGCCGCCGTCTCCGCCTCCCCGAGCTCGTCGTCTACCTCATCCGAACCACCGTGAGCTCCTGCACGTTTTGCCCCTAACCCCGTGGCTTGCCGCTCGCCGTAGCCGTCGTTTTGTAGCTGGCCGTAGCACGCTGCCGCCTGAGCTCGTCGTCGGCGTAGCTCCGGTGACTATTAGGTCACCCCGGTGTGCCTAACCTACTCCCCGCATCGCGTAGCGCTCCGCTAGCCCATCGCCTCGCTCGTTAGCACACCGCAGCGCTAACCCGCACTAGCCCCGAACTCCGGCCACCGCCGCGAGCTTGCCTCCGGCGAGCTCGGGCCACCTCAGCCCCTGCCGTTTGCACAGATGGATGCGGGCGAGTCCCAGCTCCGCGTAGATGCCCTCCGCCGGCCATTTGGTCGCCGGAGGAGGAATCCCGAGCCCCTCCGCCGTCTCTGGCCTAGCCGGCGACGAGCGCCGGGTCAACTCCGGCGAGTGTGACCCAGGTCGACCCTGTTTTACTTCCTCCTAAGTCACTAACATGTGGGGCCATCCCCTAACTAATTTCTAGTTTAGAATTAAATTAGTGTTACTTAACCCTGTCAATTAGCTGACCAGCTGACGTGTGGGGCCCAGCCGTCAGGTTTGACTTGGGCGGCGCGTGTTGACCTGCTGACATCAGCATGACCTAATGCTGACGCAGTAATAAATTTTCTGGATTTATTAATAATTCAGAAATTCCAGAAAATGCCCAAAACTTCTAAAAATCATAGAAATTCAACCGTAACTCCAAATGAAATAAATTATATATGAAAAATTATCAGAAAAATTCAAGGAATCCATCTGTGCCATTTTCATGCATGTTAGAACAACTTAAGGCCACTGTTTAGGGAAAATCCAATAAAGGGCATTTAAATAATCATATATGGAGTTGGAATTTGAATCTTGTATTCAAACCAACTTCATTTAATTGTGTTGCTAGTTGCATTAGCTCAATCAGAAACATATTGCCATGTCATTATCATGCATCATGTTGTGCATTGCATTGATTGTGTTCCTTCTCTATTACCGGTGGTTGTCCCCTCTCGATAGACGTTGTACCGACGCTGTGATCGTTGACACTGATGAAGACCCAATGATATCTTCAGAAGTGTCGGGCAAGCAAAACCCCCTTGTTCATTTCGATACAATCCCACTCTCTCGCTCCTGCTCTCTTTTACTGCATTAGGACAACACGTTTCCTCTGTTACTTGCTGCGGTAGTTGAACCCCGTATCCTCTGCATGACCTGTCATTGCCACAGTAAATAGATGAAACCCACTAGCATGAGTAGGAGTTGTTTGAGCCCTGATGTGCCTACTAATTCATGCTTGTTTGTCATGCCTGCTACTGCTTAGAGTTGAGTCGGGTCTGATTCATCGGGGATGAATCGGAGGTGTGTAAACATGTCCTACTGTTGAGAGCTAAGTGTGTGAACATAATTTGGTAAAGGTAGCGGTGAGAGGCCATGTAGGAGTACATGGTGGGTTGTCTCATTGAAGCCGTCCTTAGGAACTGAGTTCTGTGTTTGTGATCCATGAAACAATTACTACCACGCATTGGGCCCGAAACCAATGGACCCTCTCGGCTTCTTGGTCACCCTTGTCCTCTGTCCAGGAGTTGCAACTAGTTTCTGGTGTTTATAGGATATGTGTTGGCGGCCGTGCGTAGCGCTGACCCTAGGGGTGGGCCACGATGCGGTAGATACACCGTGGCACGGTGTACCGGGAGGCCGTTTGGTGTCTCGGGAACCCTGTTCACATCGTTCGGGGCCGTATGTGGAAACCTCAGCCGGACTCCCTGTGGATGGAACCTGGATAGGCGATAAACCTGGACTAGAGACTTGAGTGTTTAGGTAGGCCGTGGCCGACACCCTCGTTGGGCTTCCGCTTGAAGGTTGCCGAGTACATGTCGTGTAAACGGCGGTAAGTGGTGAGAGCGTGTGTGAAGAAGTACACCCCTGCAGGGTTAAAATCATCTATTCGAATAGCCGTGTCCGCGGTAAAGGACTTCTGGGTTGCCTATAACAGTTCATAGACAAGTGAAAATGGATACTATAAAACTCACAAGATAAGTGTGAGTGCTATGGATGGCCTTCTCGTAGGGAGACGGGAGTGGATCCATAGTGGTGTATTGAATGGTTAATATGTGGACTCGTGTGCGCCACCTCAAAAGAGCTGCTTGTAGTCGTAGTTCAGGTTAGCCACTAAGTCAAAGTTGGCTTGCTGCAGTTAAACTCCACCACCCCCTTTGTTGATACCGATGCATATGTAGTTAGTTCTGATGTAAGTCTTGCCGGGTACATTTGTACTCATGTTTGCTTAACTTATGTTTTGCAGAGAGACTTCAGTCTCGCTAGTAGTTCCACGTGGACTTCGATGTTTAGCTTTATACCTCAGCTACGATCTTGTGCCCTTGGGAGGATCTGGTAGATAGTCAGGCTCCTCAGCCTTCTTCATTTTTACTTGTCTGTACTCAGACAAGTTAAGCTTCCGCATGTGCTTTGACTTGTATGCTCTGAATGTTGGGTCATGAGACCCATGTTTGTAATATCTCGCTCCTCGGAGCCTAATGAATAAATACTTGAGTCGTAGAGTTATGTTGTGATGCCATGTTGTATTTACACATATCGAGCATATTGTGTGTATGATTGAAATGCTTGGTATGTGTGGGATCCGACAACCTAGTTGTTTATCCTTGGTAGCCTCTCTTATGGGGAAATGTAGTCTAGTGCTTCCATGAGCCTAGTAGTCCGCTACAGCCCGGTTCACCGGAGTCCTGCTAGCCCAGCACTACTGCTCAGGGCACTTGACTGGCCGGCATGTGTTTCACTTTGTTCCTGTGTCTGTCCCTTTGGGGAAATGTCACGCGGTGACATCCGGAGTCCTGCCTAGCCTGCTATAGCCCGGGTTCCCGGAGTCCTGTTAACCCAGTGCTACAGCCCGGATTCACACGCTGCTGACCGACATGCTCGATGTGATTCATGTATGCCTGTCCCCATAGGTTGGTGCCGCTTTGGGTTCACGACTAGCCATGTCGGCCCGGGTTCTCTATCATATGGATGCTAGCGACACTATCATATATGTGAGCCAAAAGGCGCAAATGGTCCCGGGCCATGGTAAGGCGACACCCATGGGAATACCGTGCGTGAGGCCACAAAGTGATATGAGGTGTTACCGACTAGATCGATGTGACTTGGAATCGGGGTCCTGACAGCTTTGGTATCAGAGCTTGATTGCCTGTAGGATTACCAAGCCATACCGGTCGAAGTTGTGTCTAGAAATGCTTTAGTTATGTAAGGGAATTGATTGTGGAAGGAACGTAAGGCTCTTTTTACTCCTTTACCTTATGCCCTCTGATCTGAGTCATTCTCTTCTCATTCTACGTGGGTTAAGAAACTAGGCCTTCTCATCTATCTGTCAGGATGACATGTTACTAAACCGTAGTTGCCTAGGATTGTTGGATTCATGCCGCAGTTCAGTTTCCAGTACTTCCGTGTGTTGATAATTGGTCTCGGAACCTTGATATTGTGATTCTGAGTGGCTATGCCACCATTTTTGTAGCATGTCTCCAATCTTTTTGAGCATTTACAGCCATTATGCTGTCCGAGTCATCCCAGGTTTCTAAGTAGTCTGATGCATTTGCAAACCCCTTCCTCCTGTTCCTGATGTCCATTTGGGCCAGATTAATCACACTACCGGTGAGTTGAGGTACTCTATTGCCTCAACAGATGTTGGAGCTATTATTATGACCCTAGGCGTTTTAGGGAGTCACCTAGTAATCTAGCCATGTTTTGTGTTCCGGTGTGATGATTCTGGCCACCATTCTCGAAAGCATCCCGTGATGCCAATTAGTAGTAGGTATTCTACTCCTGGGTTTTTTAACCCGAGATTCACCCTACTTCGTGTTGTTAGTATTTGCTAGTTCCCTTAAGATATTAGTAACCTTTGCATTAGTCCTCGAGGTCCGTGGTATTTCCTTCTTCCAAATACTATGAACCATTTATGGCAGAAGTTTGTTGGATCAAAAGATCACAACAGGAGTGCCTCGATGAGTTTTCCATTCATAATTGTGATTCTGCCAGTTCTACCTTTCTGCATGGGTTATCTGGAAGAAACCTATTGAACTTGATTCGACATACTAATCTATGCATCCACAACTCAGAAAGTTATATGTTCCTTTGAGTTGTCCCTCTCTTTAGTTGTATCCTGATCTCCGTTTATCATTTGATAGTCAAGAGCATGTCATGCATTCATGCTCATCGATACCTCATATTCTTGCGCTCTGTCAAGCCATTCTATTCCGGAATGACTAGGAGTCTAGGAGAAACAAACTCCAGTACCTCATCCATATCTAGGATTGGGTCAAAGCAATTGTACTCCGCGGATCAAAATGCCAATCCAGCTTCTGCTCTGTTCTACCTTGGAGTATTACCCTATTTATGTCAAGAATATTATAGGAATTGCACCATCTCTTATGAATTCTTGATGCAGTGATACTTCTCACCATCATCATTCATTCCTCAGCCCTCGTGTTGTTGTAACCGGAATGCCGACAAGTGAATTGTGATGTGTGAAATCAATGCCCCAAGCAACTCGTTGCTTGGTAGTAAATGGACAATATTCTCATTCTTAGCGTGTTGGTTATTAAATCATCAACCTAAGATTGACTGTGTTACCTAGTCCTTATTTCTGGTGCACTCTTCGATCAATGAGTTAGGATTATTCAATCCCTTGCTTAGTTGATCATATCGTCTTGCTCTGAAAAGCAAGATTGTTCTCGAGCTTAGTAACACATCGGTGGTTCGTGTTGTTCCGATTATCTTCTCGGAAGTAGTACCTGGTTGTCACCTGACCGCTATGTTGAGTTTGTGATCAAGTTGGTTTTCCAATAAACCACCCCTTCTCCAAGAATCTGTGTTGGATATCCTTGAGCTAGTTGGTTAAGCTAAACAATAACTCGGAGAGTTGGAAGATAAAGCTTGTCTGACTTAGTTCATGTTAAGGGATATCTTTTTGTGTGTGTGCGTGTTGAAGAAAGATGATATCTCCATCGATTGGTCCTCGTGATCAGTTGTTGGATCTATTACCTTGTCAAAACCTTGACTTGAGTATGGGCTATCGTCAAGTCAAATCAGAACCAACGATGTTCGTAATGTTGTCTTACTCGTGGTTGATCCCTCGAGCATACACCATTACATCTTTTGGTCTGACCAATGCTATCACCGTGTTCACATGATGGTGGAAGTCCAGTGATATGGAAATTCCGGTGAGTTGTTGTTGGGTCCATCAGCAACATTTTGTCTCCTCCATGATTTGGTTGAACATTACACTAGTGTCGGAAACTTGTGTAAGCATTCTCTTCATGACCCATTCGTGAAGCATATGTTTGGACGAAAGAAGTGAGTCCCTCTAATTCATGTGCACTTGATGCAAGTTGCCGCCATGAATTTGAGAAGGCTTGTTTTACCTCCTCTGGAATCATCCCAAGTCAGTCATGCACGTGCGAAGTATTCTATGGTCTGATAGACTGATCATCTTCATTCCATACGTATCCCTAGCACACCAAGCCACCGATTGATTTGTTCAAGAAGAAGGAGTTCCTTCATAAGAGCTAGTCATGACCTATGTTAGGACTTTGTTATCCTCGATGATGGTTCCCAATCTGAACTCGGTAGTGTTTTACTATAAGACTACTATGTGGTCATGCTTGTCTAGGACAGCATGTTCACATGTGTTTAGCAGGACCAGCTCATGTTCTGGAGCTTGCTATCGTAGTTCATTTCCCGAGAATCTCGCAACATCATCTCGTCGATTTTTGTTGCAAACTTTCACTTTTCTTTCTAGATTCAATGAGTCTGGAATATCCTGACACCAACCAGATCTGAACCTCAGGCAGATATGATGGTTGGAACGTGTCCCAAGAATTATAATATTGGTCTCTCGGTAACTCGGTAACGTGGATGTCGTGGCCAACCCACCTAGCCGGAAGGTCTATTATTGTAATATCTTGGTTGAAGAAGTTGGTCACCTCCCCATAAGGATCTCGCAAGATCTGCCTCTGTAGTTATTCCTTATGGATTCTTAAGCTTCCGAAGTCCAGCCTTTTACTTGATGTTCTAGTTATCAAACCATATCTACAAATGGGTTGCGCTAGCACATCAAGGAGAACATTAGAAGCGGGGTGCTAAATGTCTCTCGGTCGATCATCCAGATTTCGTTCCCTTGGCCTCGCTAAGGTGAAATCTGAGAAAGGGGTGTCTTTCTATGCATCTGCATTGTCCATCACTATTTGTCAAGGTAGTAAGATGTGTTGCCAGGATCCTCGACACGGATGTTGGTAGAACCTTGATGAATATGGAAATGATCAAGTTCTTGAGAGCATGCGTAAGCACTAGGATTTATCGTCGGCATTAACTGGGATCCGTTCTCAGTTTCTTCGATTATGCCATAACCTTTCAAACAGTGGAATCTCTCTCTACTGTTGGGTTTCTCCCTAGTTACCAGAATCTTTCCCAACATTTCCATTTTGTTCCCAGCTTGCATCTCAGTAGTTGTTGTTCAGGATCATCTTCAAAAGTGGACTTACCATGGGTCCCATCCATTTCCGGTGATCAGCAAAAGTCATCCATTACGTTGTCTTCAACAAGGTAGTCCACATCATCTATTCTAGTCAGGGTATGCCATTTCTTCGAGCTCTTTCAAATGATCGATTGTGATTACCTCAGGCTGGTATAAAGAGTTCCAATGATCTTTGCATCAAAAGTAACTCTTTTTGCCACTTAAGGGAAAATCGGTCATCTCCCCTAAGGTGCCCCATTATGGAATCATGGCAATTATTTCATCGCTATCTTGAAATCATGCACCATCCTTTTCAGCGTGGAATTTTGCCTATCCAGTAGAACCTTGTCATCTACCTCCTTTCCATCATCCCTGATCTATGTTTCATGTCTCAGCTCAAAAGATGTTTCAACGTCTCACTCCATGAGTTGATCTTGAGTTGCTCGATCTTTGAGAAGATCGTTCCCTATAGAGTTCCCTTCCATCGTCGTCGTGTTGGATGAAGATCTCGAAGACAGAGACGTCAAGAGCAATGAGATGCACTATATCGGTATCTTCGAGAAGGGCAGTTGGATCGAGAAGACTGTGATAGTTTTGTGACCCCTCTGTCTTCTCACTCCACTTCTTGAATCTCGGGATGAGATTCTTGTTTAGTGGGGGTGAGCTGTCACAGCCCTAGCTTAGTCTTGCCTATCCTTGCATAACCTCCATGCATCATGTTTACTTTTTCTCAGAAACTTGAAATGGGGATTTTCAAACCCTAGCACCACATGGATTTCAAATAGGCTCAACTAAAGTCATTTTCAATGAACCAAAAAATGCCCTTTGAAAATGTTCATGATTTCTGATAAGGGTGAAAATCTCTGCCAAAAATGATGAACATATTTCCAGGTCATTCCTGGATTTTTGAATTAATTCATATTGTATTTGACTTTGGGAATTTAAATACTATAAATAAATTAAATGCCCAGATAATGCTGAAATTAAATGTGGGCCACTGGAATAATCTAGAGAGTGTCCACAAATTATTCCAGCATTTTACAAAATGCTTTAGTATTTTTACTAAAGCCAAAACAGCAGCAGAAAAATAGAAAACAGAAGAAAAATAGAATACGAAGGAACCCACCTAACTTACCTGGCAGCCCATCTGCAGGCCAACATTGTGCAGCCCAGTAGCAGCCCAGCCCACCACCGCTGCCAGTCGTCTCCCACCTCGCGCCAGAAGGACGCAAGGCGTGTGTCCGCCGCACGCCGGCGCACGCCCCGCCACCTCCTGCTTCCTGCCGCTGCCCCGACGCGTCTGGACGACGCCACGCATCACCTCGTGGCCCCCTCTGCCTCTCCCGTCGCTCTTTGCTCTCTCCAGACACCTTCCCCCTTCTCTGCTTCCTCTCCCGAGCGGAGCTCGTCGTCGCCGACGCCGTTTGCCACGGCCACCGTGCTCCCATCGCCTCCCCGTGCTGTCCACGGCCTCTGCCATCGTCCGCCGCTCCGCCCCACCCTGTCCCCGAGCGCTGGGACGGCCTGCATCGCCGGCTGCCTCGCCTTCTTCCTTCTCGGTCGCCGGAAGCCACACGCGCCGATTCGCCGCCGTCTCCGCCTCCCCGAGCTCGTCGTCTACCTCATCCGAACCACCGTGAGCTCCTGGACGTTTTGCCCCTAACCCCGTGGCTTGCCGCTCGCCGTAGCCATCATTTTGTAGCTGGCCGTAGCACGCCGCCGCCCGAGCTCATCGTCGGCGTAGCTCCGGTGACCATTAGGTCACCCCGGTGTGCCTAACCTACTCCCCGCATCGCGTAGCGCTCCGCTAGCCCATTGCCTCGCTCGTTAGCACACCGCAGCGCTAACCCGCACCAGCCCCAAACTCCGGCCACCGCCGCGAGCTTGCCTCCGGCGAGCTCGGGCCACCTCAGCCCCTGCCGTTTGCACAGATGGATGCGGGCGAGTCCCAGCTCCGCGTAGGATGCCCTCCGCCGGCCATTTTGGTCGCCGGGAGGAATCCCGAGCCCCTCCGCCGTCTCTGGCCTAGCCGGCGACGAGGGCCGGGTCAACTCCGGCGAGTTTGACCCGGGTTGACCCTGTTTTACTTCCTCCTGAGTCACTAACATGTGGGGCCATCCCCTACCTAATTTCTAGTTTAGAATTAAATTAGTGTTAATTAACCCTGTCAATTAGCTGACCAGCTGACGTGTGGGGCCCAGCCGTCAGGTTTGACTTGGGCGGCGCGTTTTGACCTGCTGACATCAGCATGACCTAATGCTGACGCAGTAATAAATTTTCTGGATTTATTAATAATTCAGAAATTCCAGAAAATGCCCAAAATTTCTAAAAATCATAGAAATTCAACCGTAACTCCAAATGAAATAAATTATATATGAAAAATTATCAGAAAAATTCAAGGAATCCATCTGTGCAATTTTCATTCATGTTAAAACAACTTAAGGCCACTGTTTAGGGAAAATCCAATAAAGGGCATTTAAATAATCATATATGGAGTGGGAATTTGAATCTTGTATTCAAACCAACTTCATTTAATTGTGTTGCTAGTTGCATTAGCTCAATCAGAAACATATTGCCATGTCATTATCATGCATCATGTTGTGCATTGCATTGATTGTGTTCCTTCTCTATTACCGGTGGTTGTCCCCTCTCGATAGACGTTGTACCGACGCTGTGATCGTTGACACTGATGAAGACCCAATGATATCTTCAGAAGTGCCAGGCAAGCAAAACCCCCTTGTTCATTTCGATACAATCCCACTCTCTCGCTCCTGCTCTCTTTTACTGCATTAGGACAACAACGTTTCCTCTGTTACTTGCTGCGGTAGTTGACCCCCTATCCTCTGCATGACCTGTCATTGCCACAGTAAATAGATGAAACCCACTAGCATGAGTAGGAGTTGTTTGATCCCTGATGTGCCTACTCATTCATGCTTGTTTGTCATGCCTGCTACTACTTAGAGTTGAGTCAGGTCTGATTCATCGGGGATGAATCGGAGGTGTGTAAACATGTCCTACTGTTGAGAGCTAAGTGTGTGAACACGATTTTGTAAAGGTAGCGGTGAGAGTCCATGTAGGAGTACATGGTGGGTTGTCTCATTGAAGCCGTCCTTAGGAACTGAGTTCTGTGTTTGTGATCCATGAAACAGTTACTACCACGAATTGGGCCCGAAACCAATGGACCCTCTCGGCTTCTTGATCACCCTTGTCATGTGTCCAAGAGTTGCAACTAGTTTCTGGTGTTTATAGGATATGTGTTGGCGGCCGTGCGTAGCGCTGACCCTAGGGGTGGGCCTATGATGCGGTAGATACACCGTGGCACGGTGTACCGGGCGCCCGTTTGGTGTCTCGGGAACCCTGTTCACATCGTTCGGGGCCGTATGTGGAAACCTCGGCCGGACTCCCTGCGGATGGAACCTGGATAGGCGATAAACCTGGACTAGAGACTTGAGTGTTTAGGTAGGCCGTGGCCGACACCCTCGTTGGGCTTCCGCTTGAAGGTTGCCGAGTACATGTCGTGTAAACGACGGTAAGTGGTGAGAGCGTGTGTGAAGAAGTACACCCCTGCAGGGTTAACATCATCTATTCGAATAGCCGTGTCCGCGGTAAAGGACTTCTGGGTTGCCTATAACAGTTCATAGACAAGTGAAAGTGGATACTCTAAAACTCGCAAGATAAGTGTGAGTGCTATGGATGGCCTTCTCGTAGGGAGACGGGAGCGGATCCATAGTGGTGTATTGATGGTGAATTTGTGGACTTGTGTGCGCCACCTCAAAAGAGTTACTTGCAGTCGTAGTTCAGGTTAGCCACTGAGTCAAAGCTGGCTTGCTGCAGTTAAACTCCACCACCCTCTTTGTTGATACCGATGCATATGTGGTTAGTTCTGATGTAAGTCTTGCTGGGTACATTTGTACTCACGTTTGCTTATTTATGTTTTGCAGAGAGACTTCAGTCTCGCTAGTAGTTCCACGTGGACTTCGACGTTTAGCTTGTACCTCAGCTACGATCTTTGTACCCTTGGGAGGGATCTGGTAGATAGTCAGGCTCCTCAGCCTTCTTCATTTTTAGTTGTCTGTACTCAGACAAGTTAAGCTTCCGCATGTGCTTTGACTTGTATGCTCTGAATGTTGGGTCATGAGACCCATGTTTGTAATATCTCGCTCCTCGGAGCCTAATGAATAAATACTTTGAGTCGTAGAGTTATGTTGTGATGCCATGTTGTATTTACACATACCGAGCATATTGTGTGTATGATTGAAATGCTTGGTATGTGTGGGATCCGACAATCTAGTTGTTTATCCTTCGCAGCCTCTCTTATGGGGAAATGTAGTCTAGTGCTTCCTTGAGCCATAGTAGTCCGCTACAGCCCGGTTCACCGGAGTCCTGCTAGCCCAGCACTACTGCTCAGATCACTTGACTGGCCGGCATGTGTTTCACTTTCTTCCTGTGTCTGTCCCTTTGGGGAAATGTCACGCGGTGACATCCGGAGTCTTGCCTAGCCTGCTACAGCCCAGGTTCCCGGAGTCCTGTTAGCCCAATGCTACAGCCCGGAATCACTCGTTGATGACCGACATGCTCGATGTGATTCATGTATGCATGTCTCCATAGGTCTGTGCCGCTTTGGGTTCACGACTAGCCATGTCGGCCCGGGTTCTATGTCATATGGATGCTAGCGACACTATCATATACATGAGCCAAAAGGCACAAACGGTCCCGGGCCATGGTAAGGCGACACCCGTGGGTTACCGTGCGTGAGGCCGCAAAGTGATATGAGGTGTTACCGGACTAGATCGATGTGACTTGGAATCGGGGTCCTGACACAACCCCAGAATATTAAAGGATGTCACGAGAAACTTTTTGTCAACAGAGAGGATCTGGCAAAAGAACTTGAGAAGAACAAACACGATCGGAAGGAGCCATCGGAGACATGAGCAAGACTTGAAGAGTTTGGCGACGTTGAAGATTTATTGACCTTTAGAAGACCAAACCCCTGTTATATACCTACATTAGATGCGACGTTTGTGAGCTGTCATTTGTTTGATGTTTTTCCGACGGCCACAAATATAAATCTATCTTTTCAAAACTATTGTTGTATTGTGTGCATCCCTCTCTATCTCTCTTTTCTCACCCCAAACCCATGGACCCAATAGAGGATGAATGGAGATGAGCTTGTATTTTCTGGACCGATGAGTCAATTGGAGACAAACCGATGGATTCAGAACATGGAGGATCACATGGAGAATAACCCTATAGCCAGAAATGGTATGACCAAGCTTGCTCTTCAGTGCTTTGAAAGAGGTGCTGCTACTTGGTGGAGGATGCACCAAACCATCAATGGATGGCAATGAGTAACCACTTGGAAAGAATTTAAGTCGACTCTGCTAAAGTCTCGGTTTGTGTCCCAGAAATTGAAGCCTTATGGAAGTAATATGAAGAAACCTTGTGCATGCAAGATCTGTGGAGAAATAGGACACACCCATACAGAACACAAGGATGAATGCCCTAACTGTGAAGGAAGTCACCCAGCTGAAGAATGCCCAACTAGGCAGATTACTTGTTTCTTATGTGAAGGGACTACCCACTACCCTGCTTAGTGTCACATTTACCCCATGGTACAAAGAACCATCCAACAGAAGAAAGAAGAAATGAAAGGAGCCCTCATGGAAATTTTAGAAGAAACAATGATGAAGGAAGAGGTGGAGGACACACCCAAAGCAAACCCAATTAAACCCTGCACCAAGTCATGCTATTCATGTGGAGAAGAAGGACACATCTCCCAGAATTGTCTAAATGGAGATCAAGTAGAATTCCCGATAGAGGAAGTAGAGTATGACCCACAGGAAATAGAAGCCCTGATTGGAACGGAAAAATCCAGGAAGAGAAATATATTGGATTCCAGGAAGGACCTAAGTCATATCACCTGTTTCAGGTGCAAGGAGTTAGGGCACTACTTCAGCGGTTTCCCAAAAAGGAAGCCGAGGACCCAAGGAGGCTTTGAAATCGCAAGAAAACCTTGAGACTTGTCAGAAGTAATATGTCTCCGTTGTAATGAAATAGGGCACTTTGCCATAGATTGTCCCAAAGGAGGAGACTTTTGATAATTAGTTGTGTTTGTGAGAAGTATAGTAGTAGTAGTGAGAACATCTTCTTTTATATTGAGGTGTTGAGTTGAGGCATGTAATGGAAATACAGGAGATGGTAATAATTTGAGAATCAATAAAGTTAGCATCGTTGGTAAAGATTTGGATTTTATGAGCAGTGACTCTATGAAATAAGATTTTGACCATTTTCGAGGATATGAGAAATATGGTCTATGGACGAATTTGTGCATTTCAAGGGTGGTAGTACCCTGTGAGGAGATTTGACCCCTGGAAAGGATAATGATGTTCCACGGAGTGGACTTCATAAGTATAAGTTTTATCTCGATATGTGGGATTCCCTAAGAATATGAAGAGATGAAGTACAATTGGATATAGAGGAGGTATAATGTTGGTAATATGGAGCAATTGTAACTCCATGATGAGTATGAGTAGTCATGTCTTAGTTTGGTACCAATAGAAGGAAGAGAGACAGTATAATTGGATGGAATTAAGAATGCTAGGAAGCTGGATGTTGGAATAATGATCAGTTGCCCCCGATGATGAGTTCAAGGTTTACAAGTGATGAGATGGGCCATAACCCACAGGCCCTAGGACCTGCCAAGAAGCAAGCACACTCTTGCTGAAGGAAAAACCCTAGAAGAGGATATGCCTTTATCAACAGACGATCTTATAGGAGTAACGCAAAACCTGAGAGTTGTGAAGAAACGATAGATGTTTGTTTGGCTTGCAGAATCAATGGATTTATCCGAACTTAGTTAGTCGACAAGAGAAATTCTGCAATGCTTGTGAGGATGACCAAGTGTTAGAATGTGAGATTCTCTATACCATATACAAGGTAATGATTTGGGTGCGGGATGGATTGATCACCATACCGACTTACTCTTATTATTCGCCTTGCTATATGGGATGGTAAATCTGAGTGAATTACCCATAGTAGAGAGATGACGATCAAAACCTTGTTTAAACCTTAGAATGATATGACACTTTTTTCCCTGGTACAAGGCAGCTGTTGCCACACGTAGCCACACGTAGGATATACGGTGAGGATGAGGCCCAAACCCATTTTTCCTGCAGGAGAAACCATAAATTGATGACCACCATGAGATATCGATAGTTGTTTAGTATTGGCGCCAGACCCGTCTGCTAAGAAGACCCAGTCTCAGAATAACCTTACCAAGATGAAAGGACAGAAGAATTGAGGAAAAGGTTATGCCGCTACCGGAAGAGCCCAGAGAAGGAATTTCCCGAGAATCTAAGAAGACCGACACTGCCAACAAAGAGGATGGAGTATAAGAGTTTTGATGGAACCATAACCATGCTTCTAAGGGTGATCGCACCCGAGACCTTCGTGTCAATCGATGGATTTTTGAGGAGACCCCCGAAACTAACCTATTTCTTGCTAGCCTCTCCGAATCTCGAGGGCGAGATTCATTTTAAGGGTGGTAGGTTTGTAGCATCCCAAAATTCTAAATTTTGGAATGGTATATTAAATAGATTGTTATGATTGATTGTTTGATTTATTGTGTGAAATTGAGTGAAATTCGAAACCTTTTGAAAGTTAAATGAGAGGGAATAAAAGGACTTTCCCAAACTTTCATTTTGCATTTTGATCTCCATGAATTCAAATTCTTTTCAAATACAAAACCCTAGAGAGAAGATGACATGACTTCTTCCATTTAATTAAATGAAAAGGGTATATGAAAATATTTGAATTCCATTTAGAAATATTTCAAATTCTGAAACTTTGTGCAACTCAACGATTTTCATGAGAGAAGATAAAATGACTTCTTCAAAACATATGAAATATGAGTTGGAAGTTTCAAAGAAACAAATTTAAAATTCTTTTGAAATTATTTTTAGTTTGGAATTATTCTGGTTTTTATTCAAATTATTTTTCTCCAAAAATAAAATATATGGAAAATAGGGTAAAATGATTCCCTACATCAGAAAATTGGAGATAAATAAATTCGAAATCATTTTGGTACTTTTAAAATGATTCTTATGAGGTTTTATTGCAAAAGTAGTACTCTTTGCTTTGTTTGAATTTTTGAGAATTTTATTTGACTTTAGAAAAATGTTCACGTTGTAGAAAATCTTTTTCTGAAAATTTTGTTATATAATATGCCTATATTATATTTTAATGGGTTTTCTTTTATTTATTGCCTGAGTTTAAAAAAAAACAAAGTTTAGCCGCTGACCGAGCCAGGCCGGCCCAGCAGCGCCTCGCGCATGCGCCCGAGCCAGGCCGCGGCCCGGCCCACCCCGGTCGTCCCCGACCTCCAGCGGGGAGTCCGGCTCCCGTCCGACTCCGTCGGCGCCGCCGTACTCCGCCCGGAGTCCCCTTGTCATTGTGCCCCCTCCCCCACGCCATCCTACTCCCCTCTCCTCCCATAAATGCGTCGCCCCTGACCCCCCTCTCTCCTTCGCATCACGCCGCCCGCACTCGCCGGAGTTCAAAAACTCCCACGAGATCTGCCACCGCCCCGTCGTCGCCGACCACCGCCGTCGCTGCCACCGCACCCACCGCTCCCCGCCTCCTCCACCCATGACTTTCGCCGCCTTCCCCGACGACCGGAGCCGCCTCTCCGCATGCAGCCGACGCCGTCGCCGCCGTTTTCTCTGTCGCCGGCGAATCCATCCGCCGCGGTAACTGCCACACTCCCCTCTCCGTTGGATTTGGATCCAATGATCCAGATCTTTCTGTTTTTTTTTTCTTTTTTTATTTAGTGAGCGTTCATCGGTTTAGCCTCTGTAGTGAACGAGTTTGTTCGTTATTTAGTTTTTTCTTTTTCTTTTTAATTTTCGGCTAGGGACCCATCCGTGAATATTTTTATTTATAGATTAGTCCCTGATCTTCAACCGGTCACTACTTTTTGCTCGTTTATCCAAATCCAACGAAACAAATGCCCACTTCTTCATTAAGATCTCCTCTATCCAGATAACCAACTTAAACATGTTTTTGAAAGTTTAAAATTTGATTTCAAACAGATTTGAATTCAAACTTCTTTTGTTCATAACTTGAGTTTTGTAACTCCGATTTAGTTGATTCTTTTTGCAAATCGAAGGTCTTGACCTAAACTTTCTGATAATGCCAAATTCACTCAATTTTGGTACTGTTATAAAGTATTTTATGTTCGCAAGATTTATTCGCCTGTTTTCGAAGTTTTCTGAGATCTTTTCTTCGATTCTTTTGCATGAGTGCTTATGTATGCAATTTCTTGCTGACGATAGATTGACCGGAGTGTGACGAGTAGAACTATCAGGAGTTATGAGTGTGAATCATCTTCATCAATAGTACAAGGCAAGTTCACACCTTGATCATACTTTTCATACCTAGTTTTTATGCATTAGTTTCAACCCTCAAACACTGCATGGGTAGGATTTGATAACATGTGGGCTTTGGCAAGTAGTTGATGAGGTAGGAACCTATTGTCTTGCATTCAAACATTGGGTGTTACTATGTTATACTTATACTACTATGCTATGCTCATAGACATGGATTGGTTTATGAGATTCATGAAAGATGTGAGAGTTATTTATATCTAAGTGATGTCTACTACACAACCTTCTTCTTGTAGACGTTGTTGGGCCTCCAAGTGCAGAGGTTTGTAGGACAATAGCAAATTTCCCTCAAGTGGATGACCTAAGGTTTATCAATCCGTAGGAGGCATAGGATGAAGATGGTCTCTCTCAAGCAACCCTGCAACCAAATAACAAAGAGTCTCTTGTGTCCCCAACACATCCAATACAATGGTAAATTGTATAGGTGCACTAGTTCGGTGAAGAAATGGTAATACAAGTGGTATATGGATAGTAGATAAAGGTATTTGTAATCTGAAATTATAAAAACAGCAAGGTAACTAATGATAAAAGTGAGTGTAAACGGTATTGCAATGCGTTGAAACAAGGCCTAGGGTTCATACTTTCACTAGTGCAAGTCCTCTCAACAATAATAGCATAATTGGATCACATAACTATCCCTCAACATGCAACAAAGAGTCACTCCAAAGTCACTAATAGCGGAGAACAAACGAAGAGATTATGGTAGGGTACGAAACCACCTCAAAGTTATTCTTTCCAATCAATCCGTTGGGCTATTCCTATAAGTGTCACAAACAACCCTAGAGTTCATACTAGAATAACACCTTAGGACACAAATCAACCAAAACCCTAATGTCACCTACATACTCTCAATGTCACCTCAAGTATCCATGGGTATGATTATACGATACGCATCACACAATCTCAGATTCATCTATTCAACCAACACAAAGGACCTCAAAGAGTGCCCCAAAGTTCTATCGGAGAATCATGACGAAAACATGTGCCAACCCCTATGCATAGGTTCATGGGCGGAACCCGCAAGTTGATCACCAAAACATACATCAATTGAATCACGTGGTATCCCATTGTCACCACAGATACGCACGGCAAGACATACATCAAGTGTTCTCAAATCTTTAAAGACTCAATCCGATAAGATAACTTCAAAGGGGAAGCTCAATTCCTTACAAGAGAGTAGAGGGTGAGGAGAAACATAAGATCCAACTATAATAGCAAAGCTCGCGATACATGAAGATCGTATCACCTCAAGAACATGAGAGAGAGATCAAACACATAGCTACTGGTACATACCCTCAGTCCCGAGGGAGAACTACTCCCTCCTCGTCATGGAGAGCACCGGGATGATGAAGATAGCCACCGGAGAAGGATTGCCCCCTCCGGCAGGGTGCCGGAACGGGTCTAGATTGGTTTTCGGTGGCTACGGAGGCTTCTGGCGGTGGAACTCCCGATCTATTGTCCGTTCTGGAAGTTTTAGGGTACGTGAGTATATATGGGTGCAGGAAGTACGTCGGTGGAGCTTTGGGGGCCCCACGAGGCAGGGGCACGCCCTAGGGGGGGGCGCCCCCACCCTCGTGAGCACCTCCCTTGGCTCCTAATGTGGGGTCCAAGTCCATCCGGTAGCTTTCCTTCCAAAAATAACTTCTGTAGTTGATTTCGTTCCGTTTCGACTCCGTTTGATATTCCTTTTCTTCGAAACATTGAAATAGGCAAAAAACAGCAATTCTGGGCTGGGCCTCCGGTTAATAGGTTAGTCCCAAAAATAATATAAAAGTGGATAATAAAGCCCAATATTTCCCAAAACAGTAGATAACATATCATGGAGCAATCAAAAATTATAGATACGTTGGAGACGTATCAAGCATCCCCAAGCTTAATTCCTGCTCGTCCTCGAGTAGGTAAATGATAAAAACAGAATTTTTGATGCGGAGTGCTACTTGGCATAATTTCAATGTAATTCTCCTTAATTTTGGCATGAATATTCAGATCCATAAGATTCAAGATAAAAGTTCATATTGACATAAAAATGATAATACTTCAAGCATACTAACTAAGCAATTATGTCTTCTCAAAATAACATGGCCAAAGAAAGTTCATCCCTACAAAATCATATGGTTTAGTCATGTTTCATTTTCGTCACACAAGAATGCTCTCATCATGCACGACCCCGATGACAAGCCAGGCAATTGTTTCATACTTTAGTAATCTCAAACCTATAAACTTTCACGCAATACATGAGCGCGAGCCATGGACATAGCACTATAGGTGGAATAGAATGTGATGATGGGGGTTATGTGGATAAGACAAAAAGGAGAAAGTCTCACATCAACGAGGCTAATCAATGGGCTATGGAGATGCCCATTGATTGATGTTAATGCAAGGAGTAGGGATTGCCATGCAACAGATGCACTAGAGCTATAAATGTATGAAAGCTCAACAAAAGAAACTAAGTGGGTGTGCATCCAACTTGCTTGCTCACGAAGACCTAGGGCACTTGAGGAGGCCCATTGTTGGAATATACAAGCCAAGTTCTATAATGAAAATTTCCCACTAGTATATGAAAGTGATAACATGAGAGAATCTCTACTATGAAGATCATGGTGCTACTTTGAAGCACAAGTGTGGTAAAGGATAGTAACATTGTCCCTTCTCTCCTTTTCTCTCTTTTTTTGGGCCTTCTCTTTTTTATGGCCTTTCTCTTTTTTGGGGCCTTCTCTTTTTTATGGCCTTTCTCTTTTTTTATTCCTCACTTGGGACAATGCTCTAAAAAATGATGATCATCACACTTCTATTTATTTACAACTCAATGATTACAACTCGATACTAGAACAAAGATGACTCTATATGAATGCCTCCGGCGGTGTACCGGGATTGCGATGAATCAAGTGTGACATGTATGAAAAATTATGGACGGTGGATTTGCCACAAATACGATGTCAACTACATGATCATGGAAAGCAATATGACAATGATGATGCGTATCATAATAAACGGAATGGTGGAAAGTTGCATGGCAATATATCTCGGAATGGCTATGGAAATGCCATAATAGGTAGGTATGGTGGCTGTTTTGAGGAAGATATAAGGAGGTTTATGTGTGACAGAGCGTATCATATCACGGGGTTTGGATGCACCGGCGAAGTTTGCACCAACTCTCAATGTGAGAAAGGGCAATGCACGGTACCGAAGAGGCTAGCAATGATGGAAGGGTGAGAGTGCGTATAATCCATGGACTCAACATTAGTCATAAAGAACTCACATACTTATTGCAAAAATCTACAAGTCATCAAAAACCTCGGCACTACGTGCATGCTCCTAGGGGGATAGATTGGTAGGAAAAGACCATCAGTCGTCCCTAACCGCCACTCATAAGGAGGACAATCAAATAACACCTCATGTTTCAGATTTGTTACATAACGTTTACCATACGTGCATGCTACAGGACTTGCAAACTTCAACACAAGCATTTCTCAATTTCACAACTACTCAACTAGCATGACTTTGATATTATTACCTCCATATCTCAAAACAATCATCAAGCATCAAACTTCTCTTAGTATTCAATACTCTATATGAAAGTTTTTACTATTCTTGGATGCATAGCATATTAGGATTATTTAAGCAAATTACCATGCTACTTAAGACTCTCAAAATAATATAAGTGAAGCACGAGAGTTCATCTATTTCTTCAAAATAAAACCACCACTGCTCTAAAAAGATATAAGTGAAGCACTAGAGCAAATGACAAACTACTCCGAAAGATATAAGTGAAGATCAATGAGTAGTCGAGTAATTATGCAACTATGTGAAGACTCTCTAACATTTAAGAATTTCAGATCTTGGTATTTTATTCAAGAAGCAAGCAAAGCAAAATAAAATGACGTTCTAAGAATGGCAAACATCATGTGAAGAAGCAAAAACTTAGGATCAACCGAAACTAACCAATAGTTGTTGAAGAAGAAAGGTGGGATGCCAACCGGGGAATCCCCAAGATTAGACACTTGAGACTTCTTGAAATATTATCTTGGGGTGCCTTGGGCATCCCCAAGCTTGTGCTTTTCTGTCTCCTTAATTCCTCTCATATCATGGTCTCCCTAAATCTCAAAAGCTTCATCCACACAAAACTCAACAAGGACTCGTGAGATAAGTTAGTATAAACCATTGCAAAAACATTATCATACTCTACTGTAGCAAATCACTAAAATTATTATTCATCATTTCATAATAAATGCCTCTGCATATTTAATAGTCCTATCCTCAAATAGAATCATTAAAGAAGCAAACATAACAGCAATCTGCCTAAACAGGACAGTCTGTAAAGAATGCAGCAACATCCATACTTCCCTAGCTCCAAAAATTATGAAAGAAAATTCTCACTGTAGTAAATTTATCAGAGATTAATATGCAAAAGTTTACAATATTTTATCACATTCTGACTTTTCTAGGGAATTATTGCAAGAGCGGTAAACTTTCTGTTTTCAAACAGCAACATGTGGACTTCTAAAATAGGCATAGTAAAGGCTATCAGTGCCACTTTTATTGAAATAAAAGATGCAAAACATTTTTATAAATAACAGCAAGAAAATCCTAACAAAATAAATTGACGCTCTGAGTAAAACACATATCATGTGGTGAATAAAAATATAGCTCCAAGTAAAGTTACCGATGAACGAAGACGAAAGAGGGGATGCCTTCTGGGGAATCCCCAAGCTTAGGCTCTTGGTTGTACTTTATATTACCTTGGGGTGCCTTGGTAATCCCCAAGGTTAGGCTCTTGCCACTCCTTGTTCCATAGTCCGTCGAATCCTTACCCAAAACTTGAAAACTTCACAACACAAAACTTAACAGAAAACTTGTAAGCTCCGTTAGCGAAAGAAAACAAAACACCACTTCAAGGTACTGTAATGAAATCATTATTTATTTATATTGTAGTTAAACCTACTGTATTCCAACTTCACTATGGTTTATAAACTATTTTACTAGCCATAGATTCATCAAAATAAGTAAACAACACATGAAAAACAGAATCTGTCAAAAACAGAACAGTCTGTAGTAATATGGATCAAACGTATACTTATGGAACTCATAAATTTATCAAATAAATTGCTGGACCTGAGGAATTTATCTATTAATCATATTAAAAAATAATTAACTAAATAACACTCTCCAAATAAAAATGGAAGCAATTCTCGTGAGCGCTAAAGTTTCTGTTTTTTACAGCATGATCAACAAGACTTTCCCCAAGTCTTCCCAAAGGTTCTACTTGGCACAAACACTAATTAAAAGCATAAAACCACATATAAACAGAGGCTAGATGAATTATTTATTACTAAGCATGAACAAAAAGCAAGGAACTAAAATAAAATTGGGTTGCCTCCCAACAAGCGCTATCGTTTAACGCCCCTAGCTAGGCATGATGATTTCAACGATGCTCACATAAAGGATAAGAATTGAAACATAAAGAGAACATCATGAAGAATATTACTAGCACATTTAATTATAACATACTTCCTATGCATAGGGATTTTGTGAGCAAACAACTTTTGGGAACAATAATCAACTAGCATAGGAGGGCAAAACAAGCATAACTTCAAAACTTTAAGCACATAGAGAGGAAACTTGATATTATTGCAATTCCTACAAGCATATGTTCCTCCCTAATAATAATTTTCAGTAGCATCATGAATGAATTCAACAATATAACCAGCACCTAAAGCATTCTTTTCATGATCTACAAGCATAGAAATTTTATTACTCTCCACATAAGCAAAATTCTTCTCATTCGGGATAGTGGGAGTACCATAAGAGGCTTGTATACTATAAATTGTTTCCACATTAAAAGAGTAATGTTCAGAGAAGGGGTAATCATAATCATGACAAGTTTTATAAATATAATCACTAATTTTTATAGCATAAGTATCATCACAATAATCATCATAAGTAGGAGGCATGCTATCATCATTATAAACTTGCATATCAAAACTTGGGAGACTAAAAATATCATCTTCATTAATCATAGCATCCCCAAGCTTGGGACAAACATTAATTGCAGCAAATATATTCTCAAAAACATCATCTTCATCAAACATAGCATCCCCTAGCTTGGGCCTTTTCATATCATAAGCATAATCACTCTCATCATTAATAGTATGGATAGCACCAATTGTATATCAATTATCATATTATTCCAAGCAAGTGCCAAAAAGATTTTCAAGATCATAAGAAGTATCATTATCTTCCACAATTATATTTTCATGAGTCACAATAGTAATAGGAGCAGCATTATTTGGGGGAGATATCTTTTTACCTCTCTTCCTTTTTCTTTTCTTCTTCTTCACCACATCATGTGTGGGTTCAATCCTCTTTTTGGAGCTCCTTATTAATGAGATTGGTTGGATAGGAGGCTCCTCCTCGTTACCTGATTCATCATAAGAAATAATAGGAGGATATTGGGAAGTCTCTTCCCTTTCATTAGTATTCTCTTCATCTTCTATTTGTTTTCTTTTCTTTATGTAGTTGGCAATATAAGGATTTTCAATGCAATTCACCGCACAATACATATAAATTTTCTCTAGATCAAAATGAAGAACTCTATCAAGATTAAACTTTGGAATACCCTCAGTAATACGTTTCATTTCCTCATACCCCAAAAGAAGACTAAGCTCTTTATGATGCTCAAGGGTAATCAAATTATCACAGTTTTTGGATACGATTCGGTCATGAAACAATTTGCATTGGAGATTTAAATGACCATGTTCGTTGCAAAGTTCACAAGGGGCGCGAAAAATATTGAATTTTTCAACACAATCATCAAGGCTTTCTTGCAACAATTTAGTTTTTAAGTACTTATGCCTCTTGCAATATCTATCTTCCCTATTTGGTGTGTACTTGCAAACCCAATGCACTCCACAAAAATTGACATGTTTATAGGAGACATTTTCATCATAACTAGTGCAATCATCATTAGTATCATGGTATTCAAAGAATTCGTACTAACAACATTGCAATCATGCTCATCATTCAAGTATTTAGTGCCAAACATTTTATAGATTTATTGTTCTAGCACTTGAGCACAATTATCCTTTCCATCATTCTCACGAAAGATATTAAAAAGGTGAAGCGTATGAGACAAACTCAATTCCATTTTTTATAGTTTTCTTTTATAAACTAAACTAGTGATAAAACAAGAAACTAAAAGACTCGATTGAAATATCTAAAGATATACCTTCAAGCGCTAACCTCCCCGGCAACGGCACCAGAAAAGAGCTTGATGTCTACTATACAACCTTCTTCTTGTAGACGTTGTTGGGCCTCCAAGTGCAGAGGTTTGTAGGACAGTAGCAAATTTCCCTCAAGTGGATGACCTAAGGTTTATCAATCCGTAGGAGGCGTAGGATGAAGATGGTCTCTCTCAAGCAACCCTGCAACCAAATAACAAAGAGTCTCTTGTGTCCCCAACACACCCAATACAATGGTAAATTGTATAGGTGCACTAGTTCGGCGAAGAGATGGTGATACAAGTGGTATATGGATAGTAGATAAATGTATTTGTAATCTGAAATTATAAAAACAGCAAGGTAACTAATGATAAAAGTGAGCGTAAACGGTATTGTAATGCGTTGAAACAAGGCCTAGGGTTCATACTTTCACTAGTGCAAGTCCTCTCAACAATAATAGCATAATTGGATCACATAACTATCCCTCCACATGCAACAAAGAGTCACTCCAAAGTCACTAATAGTGGATAACAAACGAAGAGATTATGGTAGGGTACGAAACCACCTCAAAGTTATTCTTTCCAATCAATCCGTTGGGCTATTCCTATAAGTGTCACAAACAGCCCTAGAGTTCATACTAGAATAACACCTTAGGACACAAATCAACCAAAACCCTAATGTCACCTAGATACTCCAATGTCACCTCAAGTATCCGTGGGTATGATTATACGATATGCATCACACAATCTCAGATTCATCTATTCAACCAACACAAAGGACCTCAAAGAGTGCCCCAAAGTTCTACTAGAGAATCACGACGAAAACATGTGCCAACCCCTATGCATAGGATCATGAGCGGAACCCGCAAGCTGATCACCAAAACATACATCAAGTGAATCACGTGGTATCCCATTGTCACCACAGATACGCATGGCAAGACATACATCAAGTGTTCTCAAATCTTTAAAGACTCAATCCGATAAGATAACTTCAAAGGGGAAACTCAATTCATTACAAGAGAGTAGAGGGGGAGTAGAAACATAAGATCCAACTATAATAGCAAAGCTCGCGATACATCAAGATCATATCACCTCAAGAACACGAGAGAGAGAGAGATCAAACACATAGCTACTGGTACATACCCTCAGCCCCGAGGGAGAACTACTCCCTCCTCATCATGGAGAGCACCGGGATGATGAAGATGGCCACCGGAGAAGGATTGCCCCCTCCGGTAGGGTGCCGGAACGGGTCTAGATTGGTTTTCGGTGGCTACGGAGGCTTCTGGCGGCAGAACTCCCGATCTATTGTCCGTTCTGGAAGTTTTAGGGTACGTGAGTATATATTGGTGTAGGAAGTACATCGGTGGAGCTTCGGGGGCCCCACGAGGCAGCGGGGCACGCCCTAGGGGGGCACCCTCGTGAGCACCTCCCTTGGCTCCTGATATGGGGTCCAAGTCCATCCAGTTGCTTTCCTTCCAAAAGTAACTTATCCAGTTGATTTCGTTCCGTTTCGACTCCGTTTGATATTCCTTTTCTTCGAAACACTGAAATAGGCAAAAAACAGCAATTATGGGCTGGGCCTCCGGTTAATAGGTTAGTCCCAAAAATAATATAAAAGTGGATAATAAAGCCCAATATTGCCCAAAACAGTAGATAACATAGCATGGAGCAATCAAAAATTATAGATACGTTGGAGACGTATCACTAAGTGATAACTTAAGGTGGCTACTTTAATACACATCTGGGTGGATTGGTTGGGGCACCCTGGAGCACCCAGTAGTTTGCCCGGGCACCTGGAGAAGCCGGTGCTTGCCCAAGGGGATCCCGGAGTACCCGTGTGATCACCCTATGGAATGCCACCCAGGCTCAAAGGGATCATAAGATTATTCATGCTAGAAACTTCCGTGTGCAGCCACAAGCCATTATGGGCTCTAGCATAGTTGAGTATGTTGCATGACCTCTTTCAGTGGTGGGCTAGCAGATGTAGGGGAAAGCTGGTGTAACTTTCCACCCAGAGTAAAGAGTTAATGCATCTGAAAGACTGTGTCTCGGTCATCCGTTTATCAAACACCATATAGTGCGAGAAATCCAACGGAGGAGATCGAGTCTTGTGAGGAAAAGTGCGCAAAACTCTACAGAGTGTACAAACTAATCATGATTAGCCGTGTCCCCGGTTATGGACATCTTGAGTATCTGGTTCTTGGATTATCATGTTGATCTCAACACTTTACTTAATTAATTTGTTGGGTTGTTAACTTTTAATTCAGATTGAGTTGGAGGAACCTTCTCAATAATTTTCAACCAACTTGGTAGTTAAATAAAATTTATTCCTTTGCTGTATGGAAAAATTGGCTTTATGCAAAAATTAAACTTAGAGCTTTCCACCAGCCAAATATGCATGTAGTGATAGCTATGATTCATCATTGTCCTATGGTGTGAATTTGCCAGTACATTCAATGTACTGACCCTTTGTGGCTGCAACGTCTCATGTTGTAGGATTTCTTACGACGAGTAAGTGATACATTAGGGTTATGATTTCTACACTCAACTTTGCCGTTGGTGTTGATGGGAATCCACAACCTTGTTGTTACTTCCGCTATATGGATTGAGGTAATAGTATTTATGTTACTTTATACATGTGATTTACCTTTGTTACAAATCCTCGAGTATTGTGTGTGTCAGCATACCGATCCAGGGATGACACTTAAGCACAGAGACTTGACCGTCTGAGGTCGGGTCGCTACAATCCCCAAGCTTAGGCTCTTACATCCTTCCTTCAGCCATCGTAAGATAACCCAAAACTTGAAACCTTCAATCACACAAAACTAAACAAAACCTTCATTAGATCCGTTAGTATAATAGTAATAAATCACTACTATAAGTGCAGTATCAAACCAATTCATATTTTGTTTTTGTATTATATCTAATGTATTCAAACTTTTCTATGGCAAAAACTCATCAAAGAAAACCATAGAGCTATCAAAATAAGCACACAACACAAAGAAAACAGAATCTATCAAAACAGAACAGTCTGTAGCAATCTGACTATTTCGAATACTTCTGTAACTCAAAATCTTTGAAAAATTAGGACGACCTGAGAAATTTGTATACTGATCTAGTGCAATTGGAATGGGTATTTTATCACTATCTGGTAAAACGAAAATTAATTTCATGAGCGTAAACCTTCTGTTTTTTCAGCAAGATCAAACAACTATTGCCCAAGAAGATCCTAAAGTCTTTACTTGGCACAAACACTAATTAAAACATAAAAGAAACACAATCATAACAGTAGCATAATTGTGCTAACACTCAAGAACAGAAAGCAAAAAGCAAAAATAAATTTGTTCATTGGGTTGCCTCCCAACAAGCGCTATAGTTTTATGCCCTTAGCTAGGCATATAGCAAGGATCTAAATTTTGTCTTCTTTGGTTCGAGATCCATAAGATGCCCTCATGATTGATTCGTAGGGTGGCTTAATTCTAGTTCTAGGAAAGTGTTACATACCCTTCCTCAAAGGAAATTGGAACTTAATATTGCCTTCTTTCATATCAATCACGACACCGATAGTGCGTAAAAATGGTCTACCAAGGATAATAGGACAAGACGGATTGCAATCAATATCAAGAACAATAAAATCTATGGGCACATAATTCCTATTTTCAAGAATAAGAACATCATTAATTCTTCCCATAGGCTTTTAATAATAGAATCCGCCAAGTGCAAATTCAAGGAACATTCTTCAAGATTGGTAAGACCAAGCACATCACATAAAGATTTCGGAATTCTAGAAACACTAGCACCCAAGTCACACAAAGCAAAACATTCATAATTTTTAATGTTGACTTTGATAGTAGGTTCCCACTCATCATACAATTTTCTTGGAATTGAAACTTCTAATTCCAATTTTTCTTCAAGAGCTTTCATCACAGCATCAACAATATGTTTAGTAAAAGCTTTATTTTGTTCATAAGCATGGGGTGAATTTATCATGGATTGTAACAAAGAAATACAATCAATCAAAGAGCAACTATCATAATTAAAGTCTTTGTAATCCAAAATAGTGGGTGCATCACTAGCTAAAGTTTTGACCTCTCCAAACCCACTTTGATCAATTTTCTCAACAAGATTTTCACCCTCCGAAATATTGGATGCCTTCTACCTAAAGTTGACTCTTCTCCAGTCCCTTTTTCATCATTCTTAACTTTACTAAACAAGGAATCAATAGAAGAGACACCAGTCATTTTAAGATCTTCATCACTTTTGCAAGAATAATCACTAGAAAGAGCTTTTTTTCAAAAATTCTCTTTTAGCTCTAAGCATAGCAGTTCTTTTCTTACTTTCATCCATAGAAACATAAAGAGCTTTAATTGATTCATCTACTTTAGGCACAAAAATTTTCATCTTGAGATTTTTCCACACCATGAGCAATTCTATCAACACTTCTAGATAAATCATCAATTTTGTTCAACTTTTCTTCTATGGAAGTGTTGAAAACTTTTTGTGTGTTGATAAATTCTTTAATATTATTCTCAAGATCATAGGTGTTCCTATTATTATTATTATAAGATTGATTTCCATAGGAATTACCATAATTATTAGAAGAATTACTAGGAAAAGGCCTAGGATTAAAATTACCACTATAAGCATTGTTGTTGAAATTATTTCTAGAGATAAAATTCACATCAATTACATCACTATTTTGCTCAATCAAAGTAGACAAAGGCATATCATTAAAATAAATAGGAGCAATTTTACTAGCAACCAATTTCATAAGAGCATCAACTTTATCACTCAAAGAAGAAATTTCTTCAACCGAAATAACTTTTTTACTAGTAGGAGCTTTGTCAGTATGCCATTGTGAATAATTTGCCATGATATTATTGAGCAATTTGGTGTCTTCACCCAAAGTAATTTCCATAAAAATACCACCCGCGGCGGAATCTACAAGATTACAAGAAACAAAATTCAATCCCGCATAAAAAATTTGTATGATCATCCAAAGATTTAACCCATGAGTTGGGCAATTCCTTAGCATCATTTTCATCCTTTCCCAAGATTGCGCAACATGCTCATGTTCAAGTTTCTTGAAATTCATGATCTGGGTTCTAAGGGAAATAATTTTTGCGAGAGGAAAATACTTAGTGATAAAAGCATCTTTGCACTTATTCCAAGAATCGATACTCTTACGAGGCAAAGAAGAGAACCAAATTTTTGCATAATCACGCAAGGAAAACGGAAATAATTTCATCTTGACCACATCATTGTCCACATCTTTTTTATTTTGCATATCGCATAATTCCACGAAGGTATTAAGATGGGACATGACATCGTCATTAGGAGTACTAGAAAATTGGTATTTCATAACAAGATTCAGCAAAGCAGTATTAATATCACAAGTCTCCACACTAGTGGCGGGAGGAGCAAGCGGAGTGCCAATAAAATTATTGTTGTTGGTATTTGAGAAATGACATAAATTGGTGTTCTCTTGAGTCATGATGACTATACAACAGAATTGCACTCAAAAACAGATCCGGCAAAAAGGGCGAACGGAAAAAGAGAGGCGAATAAAACGGCAAATTTTTGTGAAGTGGAGGAGAGGAAAACGAGAGGCAAATGGCGAATAATGTAAATTGCAAGGAGATGAGATTTGTGATTAGGAACCTGGTTATGTTGAAGATCCTCCCCAGCAACGGCGCCATAAATTGACAAGTTGACGGGGGATTATCTTGACTTGATCCTCCCCGGCAACAGCGCCAGAAATTCACCTTGATGGCAGCTGGAACTACATCGGTATTTCCCCGGAGAGGGAGGGATGATGCAGCACAACGGCGGTAGGTATTTCCCTCAGTTATGAAACCAAGGTTACCGAACCAATAGGAGAACAAAGCAACACAACATAAACATCCCCTGCACACAAATAACAACACCTCGCAACCCGACGTGTTAAAGGAGTTCTCAATCCCTTTCGGGTAACGACACCAGAAATTGGTGCGTGATGGTAAAAAGGTTGTAATAGATTGGATAAATAGATCGCAAATAAAATAAAGTGCAGCAAAGTATTTTTGGTTTAATAGATCTGAAAATAAAAGCAAGGAAAAAGTAGGCCGCAAAGGCAAATATATGAGAAATAAGACCCGGGGGCCGTAGGTTTCACTAGTGGCTTCTCTCAAGAAAAATAGCAAACGGTGGGTAAACAAATTACTGTTGGACAATTGATAGAACTTCAAATAATTATGACGATATCCAAGCAATGATCATTACATAGGCATCACATCCAAGATTAGTAGACCGACTCCTGCCTGCATCTACTACTATTACTCCACACATTGACCGCTATCCAGCATGCATCTAGTGTATTAAGTTCATGGAAAAACGGAGTAATGCAATAAGAACGATGACATGATGTAGACAAGATCCATTTATCTATATGGTGGTGGATATATACCTCGTCTTTTTATCCTTAGTAGCAATGATACATATGTGTCGGTTCCCTTTCTATCACTTGGATCAAGCACCGTAAGATCGAACCCACTATCGGCCACCTCTTCCCATTGCAAGATAAATAGATGGAGTTAGCCAGACAAAACCCAAATATCGGAGAAGAAATACGAGGCTATAAGAGATCATGCGTAAAAGAGATCAAAGAAACTCAAATACTTTCATGGATATAAAAACATAGATCTGATCATAAACTCGAAGTTCATCGATCCCAACAAACACACCACAAAAGAGTTACATCATGTGGATCTTCAAGAGACCATTGTATTGAGAATCAAGAGAGAGAGAGAGGAAGCCATCTAGATACTAACTATGGGGCCGAAGGTCTACAAAGAACTACTCACGCATCATCGGAGAGGCACCAATGGAAGTGGTGAACCCCTCCATGATGGTGTCTAGATTGGATCTGGTGTTGCTGGACTCTGCGGCGGCTGGATGAATATTTCATCGACTCTCCTAGGGTTCTGGGATTTTTGGGGTATTTATAGAGCAAAGAGGTGGTCCGGGGGGTACCCGAGGTGGGCACAACCTCCTGGCGCGCCCTGGTGGGTTGTTCCCTCCTCGAGACCCCCCCCCCCAAGTGCAACCAGGCCCCATCTGCTTCCTTTTGTCCTGTAGAAGACTATAGGATGCAACTCAATTGTATTCCATCGGAGTCGGTTACAATATATACAGGTGGTGTCTTGCGTGACAAGCCAACTAACCCTACAATATCTCTAGAGATCAATCTATACAAGGCTAGAGATAATAGGAGAATCAGTCGGAAATAAATACAAAGATATCACGTTTCAACACCCCCCGCAGTCGAAGCGTCGGCATCGGTGATGCAAAGACTGGAACGGAACTCCTGGAATGCAGCGGTAGGCAATCCCTTGGTCATGATATCGGCAAACTGTTGGGTGGTCGGTACATGAAGAACACGAAGCTGACCCAACTGAACCTTCTCGCATACAAAGTGAACATCGAGCTCAATGTGTTTGGTGCGCTTGTGCTGCACCGGATTAGCCGCGAGATAGGTGGCCGACACGTTGTCACAGAAGACCACAGTAGCCTTTGCAAGAGAAATCCAAAGCTCACCGAGAATATGACGAAGCCAACAAGTCTCCGCAACTACCTTGGCGACAACTTGGTACTCGGCCTCAGCACTCGAACGGGAGACAGTAGGCTACCGTTTAGAGGACCAGGAGACCAGAGAGTCCCCGAAGAGGAAACAATAGCCAGACGTGGAACGTCGAGTGTCTGGACAACCAGCCCAATCCGCGTCAGTATAAGCAAGAAGCTCAGTCGAGGCGGATGCACGGAGACGAAGACCGTAGGTCGCGGTGCCACGAATGTACCGAAGAATGCGCTTGATCAAAGACCAGTGAACATCACGGGGCGAGTGCATATGCAAGCAAACTTGCTGCACCGCGAACTGAATGTTTGGTCTGGTGAGAGTGAGGTACTGAAGGGCACCCACAATGTTGCGGTAAAGAGCGGCGTCAGTGGTAGGCTGGCCGGCGGTGGCGGAAAGCTTTGGCTTGGCCTCAGCAGGTGTGGCGGCTGGCTTGCAGTCAGTCATGCCGGCACGGTCTAGAAGATCAAGAGCGTACTGTCCCTGATGCAGAAAGAACCCAGTGGCATCACGTCACACATTAATGCCGAGGAAGAAGTGCAACGCGCCAAGATTCTTCAGCCGAAACTCAGAACCGAGACGACCAATGATGTCGCGAAGAAGATCCGCTCAGGAGGCAGTGATGACAATATCATCAACATAGAGCAGAAGCATAGCCACATGATCAGCCCGATGCATCACGAACAACGACGTGTCAGAGGTGGTGCTGCGAAACCCGAGAAGACCAAGGAACCCAGCGATGCGCTGGTACCAGGCGCGCGGGGCCTGTTTGAGGCCATATAATGACCGTGACAACAGGCAGACATCATCCGGTCGCTGAGGGTCAACGAACCTAGTCGGCTGCTGACAGAGGACTCACTCCTAAAGATGACCGTACAAAACAACGTTGTTGATGTCGAGCTGATGTACGGGCCAGTGACGAGATGTAGCCAACTGAAGAACCACACGAATCGTGGTGGGTTTAACGACCGGAGATAAGGTCTCAGAGAATTCAACACCGGCACGTTGTGCAAATCCACGGACAACCCAGCGAGCCTTATACATGTCCAGAGAACCGTCCGAGAGGAGTTTGTGATGAAAAACCCACTTGCCCGAGATGATGTTGGCTCCAGGGGGACGAGGAACAAGGGTCCAAGTCCGGTTGGCGACAAGAGCATCGTACTCAGCACGCATAGCGGCGGTCCAATGCGGATCACTCAACGCAGAACGCACCGATCGCGGAACCGGAGAGAGGGTCGTGACGCTCAGGTTGTGGTAGTGCGGGTTCGGCTGGTGCACACCGGCCTTGGCGCACGTCACCATATGATGGTGAGGCGGCGGGGGAGGCAGGCATGGACCGCGACGCCGAGGGGCCACAACAGCCGGCTCGGATGACGAGGAAGATGCCGGCGAGCCCACGGGTGTTGGTGTTGAGGGCGTCGGCGAGGCTTGAGAAGACCCGGCCGACGGGGCCGAGAGGGTCGGCTCCTCTAGAACCAACAGGGAGCCATGAGGCTCTGGCTCGGTCGTAGACAGTGATGAGGGCGCAGACGGGCCCGAAGTGCCCAGCTCCTCCTGAGCCAACGAGGCGCCCGAGAGCCCAGCTGGGGTCACGCCCGACTCCGCCAGAGCCGAGAGGCGGCGACCCAGCGAGGCCTGGGAAGCCGGCTCCTCTAGAGCCAAGAGGCGGGGGCCCGGCGTGGCCGGGGAGGCCGACTGCTCCTGAGTCAGCGGAGGAAACACCGAGGGCGTCGAGACAGCGGGCGACGAGGCTGCTACCACGCCCGACCGGTGAGGTGGTGGGAGCACAAGGGCTCCACTAGTCCGTCGAGGAGAGGCGTCCAGAGATGGCGAGGGACGCGGCGCAGCCTGCTGAAACGGAAAAAACAACCTCATCAAAATAAACGTGCCTAGACACGATCACATGATGGGACTCCGGGTCGTAGCAACGGAAGCCTTTTGTGTTTGGTTGGTAGCCAAGAAAGACACAAGCGATGGAGCGAGGCGCCAGCTTATGTGGTGTCGTGGCGGTGATATTAGGATAACAAAGGCAACCGAAAACATGAAGATCATCATATGTCGGAGGTGATCCGAATAAGAGGTGATGAGGGGTGTAGTTCCATCGGGGTTTGCAAGGCCGGATGTTAAGAAGAAGAGTAGCTATGGTGAGGGCATCGGGCCAGAACCGAGCAGGCATGTGTGCGTGGAAGAGCAATGTGCGAACACTTTCATTAAGAGTGCGGAGAACACGTTCGGCACGACTGTTTTGCTGAGATGTGTATGGACATGTGACGCGAAAAATGGTTCCATGAGTGGATAAAAGGGTGCGAATAGTGAGGTTATCAAATTCCTTTCCGTTGTCGGTTTGAAGATGGGCAATGGTGCGGTGAAAGTGGGTGGCAACATAGGCGTAAAAAGCATGAAGGGAGGAAGGGACGTCGGATTTGCGGCGCAACGGAAAGGTCCAAGTGAAATGAGAAAAATCATCCAAAATCACAAGGTAATATGATAAACCCGAATTGCTAGGCACGGGAGATGTCCAAACATCACAATGAATAACACCAAAAGGAAAAGTAGCAATTGATGAGGAAGTTGAAAACGACAAACGAACGTGTTTTCCTATGCGACAGGCATGACAAGTGTGTGCCTCCAATTTATTACATGAAAAAGGAAAAGTCTACAAAACTTTATGAAGAGAGTCGGCACCGGGATGACCAAGATGAGCATGCCAGAGAGCAACATCGGCGTGGAGAGCGACAGGAACACTTCTTGTCATTTGGCCACATGGGTAGAGATCGCCGGGGGAATCACATCGGTGCAGAACCTTCCGGGAGTGAGCATCCTTGACAGAAAAACCATGTTTGTCAAACTCAACGGTAACAGGATGTTCACGAGTAAGAGTACGGACAGAACATAAATTTTTGATTAAGGATGGAGACACAAGTACGTTATTGAGAGGTAAGGAAGATGGTGAGAGAGGGAGGGAAGACGCACCGTGGTGGGTGATGGGAAGCGTAGATCCATCACCGACAATGATGCGAGAAAAAAGAGGGTACAGAGAGACATGAGAGAGGATACCAGGGTTTGACGCCATATGAGCAGCGGCGCCTGTGTCCATGTACCAGTCCCCGCCGCCGGAGTTGTTGCTTGGGGAAGGGGCGGCGTGGAGGGCGGCTAGGAGCACCGAGTCGTAGGTGTAGCCGGTCCATGGAGCGCCGTAGGAAGGTGACATGGCAGCGCCGTGAGCCATGGTCCCGTTGTACGCCAAAGAGCCGCCGGGCCCGGAGCCACCCGGCGCGGCCAAGAGAGCCTGATGAAGACCTGGGCGAGGGCCAAGTAGGCCCGGAGCAGGCGCCCGCGGAAGAGGCATCGAGTAGGCGTGCACCACCACCGTCCAGGGGTTGTACCCCGTGAGCCAGGGCG
Organism: Triticum urartu; assembly: GCF_003073215.2. Lineage (NCBI taxonomy): Eukaryota > Viridiplantae > Streptophyta > Magnoliopsida > Poales > Poaceae > Triticum > Triticum urartu. The sequence continues at coordinate 280,858,931 of NC_053022.1, forward strand.
GGGGTGCCGCGGCCTGAGCAGGAGCGGATGGAGCCGCCTGGCGGGGCTGAGAGCCGCCGTTGCGGCCACGGCCGTCGTGACCTCCCCGCCTCTTCTGGCAGCCCTGGTCAGGGGCGGCGGGCGGTTGTGGAGCCGGCGCACGGGGAGGCTACAGGGGACGGAGGGCCCCTTGATGGTGCCAGCATGGAGGGCGGCGAGAGGAGCTTGCCGCGCCGCATCACGGAGACGCTTCTCCTACATGCGAAGATACGTGACCGCCTTGGCGTATGTCGGCGTGATGAGGGAGAGGTTGGCGGCGGATTGGCCGAGGTCGGGGTGGAGGCCGCGAAGTAGGTTGGTGAGGAGGACGGAGTCGTTGATGTTCATGCCGACATCGCGAAGCTCGTCCGTGAGAACCTTCATCCGCGTGTAGTACTCGTCGATCGAGAGATCGTTTTGCTGCATGGTGAAAAAATCACCTTGGAGGAAGACACGGCGCTGGAGTTGATTGTCAAGGAAGAGGTCGCACAGCCGTGTCCACATAGCGTACGCCGATGGATCACGGGAGTTCACCATGTTGAAGATACCTGGAGAGATGGTGAGAAAAAGCCACTTGACGATGCAAGCATCCATAGCAAGCCACTCGTTGTCGTCCTTCATGTCGCGGATGTCGACGCTGCCATCAACATGCTCGATGAGGCGGAAGGAGGGGAAGAGGAGCGCGAAGTAGGTGCGCCATGCGTTGTAGGAAGGAGAGTCGAGGTCGAGGGCGACCGGAACGTGGTCTTTGATGTCGAGCTCGTTGAGGCGATCGGAGGTGAAGGTAGTACCGGCGAAGGAGCCGGCGTCGGAGATGTCGGGTTTGGAGAAAGACATGGTGGTGGCATCGGCTGGAGAGTGGTAGAGAAAGACGACGGCGGCGGCTACAGAGGAGGGAGTAGCGGCGGCAGCGTGAGAGGGTTTAGGGTTTGGTGTGGCGGCGGTGGCGGCGGCGGCTGCTATACGAGGAGTGGCGGCGGCGGCATCGGCGTAGAAGGGTTAGGGTTTGGGTGCAGCGGCGGCGGCATGTGGAATAGGCGGCGGCGGCAGGGAGAGAGGGGCGACGGCGGCGTGGGACGCGGCAGCGGCCTAGAGCGGAAGCGAGAGAGATCGGTAGAAAACTGATACCATGTAGAAGACTATAGGATGCAACTCAATTGTATTCCATCGGAGTCAGTTACAATATATACAGGTGGTGTCTTGCGTGACAAGCCAACTAACCCTACAATATCTCTAGAGATCAATCTATACAAGGCTAGAGATAATAGGAGAATCAGTCGGAAATAAATACAAAGATATCACGTTTCAACATGGCCCATAAAAAATCATCGTAAAGTTTCATGCCATTTGGACTCCATTTGATATTGATTTTCTGTGATGTAGAAAACATGGAAAAACAGGAACTGACACTCGGCACTATGTCAATAGGTTAGTACCAAAAAATGATATAAAATGACTATAAAATGATTATAAAACATCCAAGATTGAAATAAAACAGCATGGAACAATAAAAAATTATAGATACGTTGGAGACGTATCAGGGTGGCGTGCCCCCCCTTAGGCAGGAGGCCAAATTAGAGAAGGAAAAAGGGGGGTTCTCCCCCCTTCCTGTCTCTCTTTCCCCTTCCCTTTTCTCTCCGATGATATATGGAAGGGGGGCTCCACTTGGGAAACCCCAAGTAGGATTCGGATCCTACTTGGGGCGCCCCTTGGCTGCCTCTCCTCCCCTCCCACCTATATATATGTGGGAATGGGGGGCGCCTAAAACACACAACATCAATTGTTGGCCGTGTGCAGCGCCCCCCTCCACAGTTTACACCCCGGGTCATACTTTTGCGGTGCTTAAGCGAAGCCCTGCAAGAATCACTTCACCATCACCATCACCACGCTGTCGTGCTGACATAACTCATCTACTACCTCGACACCTTGCTGGATCAAGAAGGCGATGTAACACCCCGGATATGACTTTCCCAATATGTATTCCAACTCTTGCCGTTTCCGGCGTTAAGTTATTTTATTTTCTCGGGTTCGGGTCTTTGTCTCCGTGTGTTGTTATCGTTGTCATGCATCTAATATCATGGCTTCATGTGCATTGCATTTGCATACGTGTTCATCTCATGCATCCGGGCATTTTCCTCGTTGTCCGTTTTGCATTCCGGCGCTCCGTTCTCCTCCGGTGGTCTTTTCTACCTTTCTTTCGTGTGTGGGGATTAAACATTTCCGGATTGGACCGATACTTGCCAAGCGGCCTTGGTTTACTACTGGTAGACCGCCTGTCAAGTTTCGTATCATTTGGACTTCGTTTGATACTCCAACGGTTAACCGAGGGACCGAAAAGGCCTCGTGTGTGTTGCAGCCCAACACCCCTCCATTTTGGCCCAAAACCCACCAAAACCTTCTCCATCATCTAGAGCGTTCGATCACGATCGCGTGGCCGAAAACCGCACCTCATTTGGACTCTCCTAGCTCCCTCCACCTCTATTTAAAGACCCCCCCCATTCCAAATCTTGGATCCCCTCCCCGAAACCCTAAAAAATCCCCAGATCCGCCGCCGCCGGACAAAATCCGCCGAGCCGGACATGTCCGGCTAGCCGCCCGCCGCCACGTGGCATCCTCTCGTTGGTCGCGCCGCCATCGGCCCACATCGCCTGTCCCCGCCGCCGCGCGGCCCGGGAGCCCGGAGCTGGCCCTCCAGGCCCGCGACCTCGACCGGCCGCCGCCTCAGGCGCGCACCCGTGCCGCCCTCCGCCCCGCTCCGCCTCAAGCTCGCCGCGACCGCCGCTCGTCTCCGGCGAAGCTCGCCGCCGCCCGCCGAGCTCGCGCCGCTCCGGCCGTCGCCTCCAAGCTCGCCGCGGTCGCCGCCCCGTCGTCAATCTTCTCCGGCCGGAGTCCTCAAGTCCGGCGACGTCCCGAGCTCCTTCCTCGATGGATCCGGCCGCCCCCGTCTCACTCCGGCGAACAGGGACCTCTCCGGTGAACCTCGTAAAACGTGCACGATCTGGATCTAGATCTGGGATATTTGCCTCGGTTGACTTTTTGCCCCGAAACCCTAATTATCTTGCCATGTTCATCGCATCATAACTTTGCATACGTAGCTCCGTTTTTGGCATATAGCATATCAAAATGTTCGTCTCAGAGAGCACATCATTTCATTCCATTGCATCATTTTCATTTGAGTTCATCTTGATGCCCGAAATGCTGTTAGAAGAGGGCTACTTGAGTTATTTGTCAGATCTGCTACTCCATTTAGATATTTGTCATTTTGCCATGATTATTGTGTGCATGATATGCCCATGAGCTCTACATATGTTTTGTTAAGGGTTTTGCCATCTTTCCAGAGATGCAACCCATGTATTTTTATGATGTGTGTGGTGACTAGCACAAGCTTGCAAAGTGAGGCACTTGGTAATGCTGATTTCAGGGACTTAGCATTTCCACTAAGTCCTTGACCTGTTTATCTCATATGGCCATATGTTTCATGTTGTTTCCTAGTGATCCGTGCCTCGTTTGAGGATGATCAGTAAGGATGTTTTGTTAATATTGTAGTGCTCTATCCATCCATGTCTTTGTTCGCAATTATGGAGCACCCTAGCTTGAGTCAATCGAGCTCTACTTTTACTACTTCGTGAATCTGGGCAGATTGTCTACTTGTTAGCGATTTTGCCGAGGATGTTGTAGTTGATCCGTGCATGCTATGCTATTGTTCTTGCCATGTCTAGCTTGCATTTTGTGTATTCTTAATGGGTGTATGCTTAGTTGATCATGACTTGCTCCGTAGTGAGTGCATCGAGCTCGTGAACATGCCTACTTGATATCTGTTTTCAGCATGCTCCAGTTTTCACTAAGTCTGAGAACTGATTATGTTTTTGCCATGTTCACATGCTTGCAATTGTATTTTCTGATCCCTTTTGGCTCAAGGTCCCTAAGGGACTTTTGTTAAGCTCTTTGAGTAGCTCCATGACATGCTTTACTTTGCCATGTTCAGGGCCTGTAGCATGTAGTTTTGTTGCTCCGAAAAGTGCTATCTGATCTGAAATTCCAAACAAGTGTTAATTTCACTAAGTCTGAAATATGTTTACCATATGCATTTTTGCCATGCTTGTTTGAACCTGTTAATGGATGATTTGGGCGTAGCTCAGTGCTAGACTATTGTTAAGTATCATGAATGCATCACTTCCATGTATTTTTATGCCATGTTTGGGTGCTGTAGCATGTTCATCTTGTTGTATTTAGATGGCTACTTGCTGTAAATCGCAGATCGGTGTCATATTTGAATCGCTTGCCATTTCCAAACCGTAACTCCGATTCCGGCATTCTTTATATCGTTTTCAAGCGATTTCATCTCATCTTTCCAGTGGCACACTTGGGTTTCCAAGTTGAGGTCAGGTTCATGCATCCCTTGTCAAATCTTGCATATGCATCCCGCATCGCATACCATCCTTGCATCATATTGTTTGATCCTTGCACGTGGTTGATTGTGTCATTGTTGCTTGTTTGTCTTGTTTGGGTAGATCCGGGAGACGAGTTCGCTAACGAGGAGCCCGTTGAGTTTGCTTTCGAGGATCCAGTCAACTCTGACAACTTTGCAGGCAAGATGATCATACCCTCGAAATCACTACTATCTTTGCTATGCTAGATTGCTCGCTTTTTTGCTATGCCAATGCTACGATGCCTCCCACTTGCTTTCAAGCCTCCCAATATGCCATATCAAACCTATAACCCACCATGTCCTAGAAAACCGTTGATTGGCGATGTTACCGCTTTGCTCAGCCCCTCTTATAGCGTTGTTAGTTGCAGGCGAAGATTGGAGGCCGTTCCTTGTTGGAACATTACTTGTTGGGATATCATTATATTGCCATGTTATCTTAATGCATCTATACACTTGGTAAAGGGTGGAAGGCTCGGCCTCTCGCCTAGTGTTTTGTTCCACTCTTGCCGCCCTAGTTTCCGTCATATCGGTGTTATGTTCCCGGATTTTGCGTTCCTTACGCGGTTGGGTTATAATGGGAACCCCTTGATAGTTCACCTTGATTAAAGCTTTTCCAGCAATGCCCAACCTTGGTTTTACCATTTGCCACCTAGCCTCTTTTTCCCTTGGGTTTCCGGAGCCCGAGGGTCATCTTATTTTAGCCCCCCTGGGCCAGTGCTCCTCTGAGTGTTGGTCCAAACTAGAGTCCTGTGCAGTGCCCCCTCGGGGAAACTCGAGGTTTGGTTTTAGTTGTATGGAGAGCTCATCTGAGTGTGCCCTGAGAACGAGATATGTGCAGCTCCTATCGGGATTTGTCGGCACATTCGGGCGGTGTTGCTGGTCTTGTTTTAACCTGTCGAAGTGTCTTGAAGAACCGAGATACCGAGTCTGATCGGAACGTCTTGGGAGGAGGTCTATTCCTTCGTTGACCGTGAGAGCTTGTCATGGGCTAAGTTGGTACTCCCCTGCAGGGATTTGAACTTTCGAAAGCCGTGCCCGCGGTTATGGGCAGATGGGAATTTGTTAATGTCCGGTTATAGATAACTTGAACCTTAACTTAATTAAAATGAATCAACAGTGTGAGTTACCGTGATGGCCTCTTCTCGGCGGAGTCCGGGAAGTGGACACGGTGTTGGAGTAATGCTTGCCGCAGGTTTGCCCTCTTTAGTTATGCGTGCACGCTTCGCCTTTCTCTTCTCGCTCTCTTTTGCGAACAGGATAGCCACCATATATGCTAGTCGCTTGCCGCAGCTCCACATATATTTACCTTGCCTTACCTATAAGCTTAAATAGTCTTGATCGCGAGGGTGCGAGATTGCTGAGTCCCTGTGGCTCACAGATTACTATTACACCAGATGCAGGGCCTGATGATTCCGCTCCAGGTGACGCGCTCGACCTCAAGGCTCAAGTGGGAGTTCGACGAGACTCTCAACGAACTATGTTTCCTTTCCTGATGATCAGTAGTGGTGCCCAGTTGGGGGTGATCGGGACCGTGTCGCATGTTGGGTTATCTTTTATTTTGGCGCCGTAGTCGGGCCATGAGTGTTTGAATGAATTATATGTATGTACTTGATTGACGTGGCGAGTGTAAGCCACTATGTTATCTCCCCTTTTTATTATCTATATTACATGGGATGTTGTGAAGATTGCCTAACTTGCGACATATGCCTTCAATGCGATTATGCCTCTAAGTCGTGCCTCGACACGTGGAGATATAGTCGCATCGAGGGTGTTACAGTTACAAGTTGGTAATCAGAGCCTTCCCCGACCTTAGGAGCCCCATTGCTTGATCATTTTTAGCGGCCGAGTTGTGTCTAGAAAAATGTTTTGAGTCATTTACGAATTATATATCGGAGAGTTTAGGAATTCTTTTTACTTCCCAGTCTCCTCATCGCTCTGGTAAGGCATCCTGACGTAGAGTTTTGACTCTTCTCTTCTCAAATTTCACTAAAAAAATTTTAGGATCACACGGGTATCTTGGAATCGTTCCGATGGTTTTATGATGAGAACATTGTCTTGGTGCCTCCTGTCAGGGGTTTTGTGGAAGTGTCCCGGGGAGTTGAGCTCTGAGGTGTTGTCGTCATAATTTTATCGTTGCAGTTCTGGAATACCTGAATTTAGTACGCCGACATCGAAAATCTCTTTTATGCAGTTCGTTGGTGAGATAACCTCGACGCCACCCAGTACTGGGGTGGGAGTTCGGGAGTATCGCCATAACTTGTATAACGGATGCTTTTCGAAGGTTGAGGTAGATGGTTTCCGAAGTTTTCTCGGTTATGTGTTAAAGGATGGATACAGCTGGATGTAGGATTTGCTAGATTTGGGTGAGCTATTATGCTTCCCCTGTATCCCAACACCTGATTGCATAACCGGAAAGGTTCGGGAGTTTCATAGGTGGGAATTCTCGTAGCTCTAGTTCTTCTTCCACGGATATTTGGTTTGGGATTGGGATTTCTTACCGAGTATTCGATCTTGATCCGTACCTTGTTGATTTATTTCTCTACCTAAATTCTACGTGGCTTCTCAATTTATGGATATGTGACCATTTCAAGAGGAATGCATTCGTTCATTTTGTTCGGATGTGAAGACTATATGTTGCAATTTTCATTCCGTTGGATTCAGCTTCAATATTTGTCTATCAATGTGCTAATGGATGTTAACCTCTTCAGGATGGCTCCTCCAACGCGCACTACTCCGAATCCTGATCCGCCACCACCTCCACCTCCTCCGGAGGCATGGCAAGCTGTGATGGCCGCAACCAATGCAAACACACAGTTGATCATGCAAATTCTCCAAGAGCGCAATCAAGGCAACCAAGGGAACCAAGGCAACAATCAGAATCACTTTGCTACACTCAACCAGTTCCTTGCTAACGGGCCAAAGACTTTCAGCAATTGTGTTGAGGCAACCGATGCTGATGATTGGCTTGTGGATCTGTGCAAGCATTTCGAGTGCAGTAACGTCAGGCCTGAGGACTTTGTCAAGTTCGCTTCCTTCCAACTCAAAGATCAAGCTGCAGAATGGTTCTAGCAGTACAAGGATTCCAGAGGTGGACGTGTTATCACTTGGGATGAATTCCGTCAAGAATTCAGAGCTCACCATATCCCTCAGAGCGTGGTTGAAAGCAAGCGTGAGGAATTCCGCAACCTGAAGCAAGGCTCTTTGTCTGTCTATGACTACAACAAGTTGTTCCAGAAGCTCGCCCGCTTTGCTAAGTAGGACATCCCTGATGAGAAGAGCATGATATACCAGTTCAGGGGTGGTCTCAGAGAAGAAATTCAGCTAGCTCTTGTTCTCTTCGAGACCTTGAGGTACGATGAGTTCTACAACATGGCGTTGACGCAAGAGGCCGCTCAACTGAGGTGTGATGCTTCCAAGAAGCGAGTCAGAGATGCTACTCCTTCTTCCTCTACTCAAGTGGCCAAGCAGCAGAAGTATTGGCTTCCTCCTCAACCGTTCCGTCAGCCGTATCAGCAGAAGAGCAAAGGTGGCAGTGGATCTTCCCCCCCCCCCAACCCTGGTTTTCATAACAAGACTTCGTCCCAACCTCCAAGATCGAGTGCTCCGTATCACCGTCCGCTTTCAGAGGTCACGTGCAACAAGTGCCAACAGAAGGGTCACTATGCCAACAAGTGTCTCAATCAGAGGCGTCTTCCTCCTCCTCCTGTGAGATCGATAAGTACAGTTGTGGTCAAGCATAACCCCAAGCATGCCAAGGTCAACTTGATGAACGCAGCTCAGGCAGAGGATTCGTCAGATGTCATCATGGGTAACCTTCCTGTTAACGATATCCCTGCAAAAGTTCTTTTTGACACTGGTGCATCGCATTGTTTCATTTCCAAACCTTTTGCATTGAAGTATGAGTGCGACTATCAGTATCTGCAAAATTCTTTGCAAATCGTGTCACTGGGCAAGCAAATGACAGCTAATTTCTGCGTCCCGGATATTACTATCACGTTGGGCGACTACAAATTTCTAGCTTCTCCTATTGTTTTAGGTGATTCGGATATTGATCTTATTCTCGGAATGGATTGGCTTTCTAAGCACAAGGCACATCTTGACTGTGCAGCCAGACAGATTCAATTGACTCATTCGTCTGAGGATGTAATCGTCTTTGCCGCTCGTGATGATACCATCCGTCTGTTTTCTCTCAATGAGAAGGGTGAACTCAATGCCATCTCGCAAATTCCAGTCGTTTGCGAATATCAAGACGTCTTTCCAGAAGAGCTTCCAGGAATGCCTCCGCACCGGCCAGTTGAATTCGTTATTGATCTTGAGCCTAGCACGGAACCATTGTGCAAGCGTCCTTACAAGCTCGGACCTGAAGAGTTGAAGGAGCTGAAGAAGCAACTCGATATTCAAGAAAGAATGGGTCTCATCCGGCCTAGTTCTTCTCCATGGGGTTGTGGTGTTCTTTCTATGAAGAAGAAGGATGGAACGGACCGGCTTTGTGTTGATTACCGTCCATTAAACAAGAAGACCATCAAGAACAAATACCCACTTCCCAACATCAACGAGCTATTCGAACAACTCAAAGGTGCCCAAGTATTCTCCAAGCTTGATCTCCGTATGGGTTATCATCAGATTCGAATCCGTGAGAAAGATATTCCCAAGACGGCTTTCAGGACAAGCTATGGTTCATACGAATACACTGTCATGTCTTTTGGCCTCGTCAACGCTCCTCTGACGTTCTCTCGCATGATGAACTTCATCTTCAACGCCTACACCAATGACTTCGTTTTGGTCTATCTCGACGACATTCTGGTTTTCTCGAAGAACAAGGAAGATCATGCCAAGCACTTGCGTTTGGTACTCGATAAGTTGAGGGAACACAAGTTCTACGCCAAGTTCTCCAAGTGCGAATTTTGGCTCGATGAGGTTCTTTATCTTGGTCATATCATCTCTGCTAAGGGCATTGCGGTGAATCCTGAGAAGGTGTCTGCAATTGTGAAATGGGAACCTCCTCAGAACGTGAAGCAACTCCGTAGCTTCCTCGGTCTCGCAAGCTACTGTCGAAGATTCATTGAAAACTTTTCTAAGATCGCGAAGCCTCTCTCAAATCTTCTCCAGAAGCACGTCAAGTACGTTTGGTCTCCAGAGTGTGACATTGCTTTCAACACTTTGAAAGAGAAATTGATCACTGCTCCAGTTCTGACTCCACCTGATGAATCCAAGCCGTACGAGGTCTTTTGTGATGCCTCTCTCCAAGGTCTTGGCGCAGTGTTGATGCAAGAGAAGAAAGTTGTTGCCTATACCTCTCGCCAGTTGAAGCCCAATGAAAAGAACTACCCCACTCATGATCTCGAGTTGGCGGCAGTTGTGCATGCTCTTTTGACTTGGAGACATCTCTTGTTGGGAAGAAAAGTGGACATTTTCACTGATCACAAGAGTCTCAAGTACATCTTCACTCAGCCTAATCTCAACCTCAGGCAAACTCAATGGGTCGAAATGATTCAAGAGTATAATCTGAGTATCGAGTATACTCCAGGCAAGGCCAATGTGATTGCTGACGCATTGAGCAGGAAGGCTTATTGTAACAGTCTCATTCTCAAGCCTTATCAACCTGAGCTTTGTGAAGCTTTCCGCAAACTTAATCTGCAAGTTGTTCCTCAAGGTTTCCTCGCCAACCTTCAAGTCTCTCCTACCTTGGAAGACCATATTCGCCAAGCCCAGCTTCTTGATACTATGGTGAAAAAGGTGAAGATTGGGATTGCCAAGAGTCAACCCAAGTACAAGTGCTACCGCCTTGATGACAAGGATACTCTCTTCGTCGAGGATCGTATTGTTGTACCCAAAGGTGACCTCCGTAAAGTGATCATGAATGAGGCTCACAATTCTCTCCTCTCCATCCACCCTGGGAGTACGAAGATGTATCAGGACCTCAAGCAGGCTTATTGGTGGACTCGAATGAAGCGCGAGATTGCTCAATTCGTGAATGAATGTGATGTCTGCAGAAGAGTGAAGGCAGAACATCAAAGGCCAGCTGGTCTCCTCCAACCTCTTGCCATTCCAGAATGGAAGTTTGACCACATTGAGATGGACTTCGTGACTGGGTTTCCAAAGTCCAAGCGTGGCAATGATGCTATATTCGTTGTCATCGACAAACTCACTAAAGTGGCTCACTTTCTGCCTATCAAAGAGTCGATCACTGCAGCTCAATTGGCGGAGCTCTATACCTCTCGAATTGTATCTTTACACGGTATTCCACAAGTGATCTCTTCAGACCGTGGCAGAATCTTTACCTCCAAGTTTTGGGATTCTTTTCAGAAGGCCATGGGCACCAACATCCGCTTCAGCACAGCTTTCCATCCTCAAACTAGCGGTCAAGTCGAGCGTGTCAACCAGATTCTTGAAGATATGCTCAGGGCTTGTGTGATCTCCTTCGGCATGAAGTGGGAGGATTGTCTTCCTTATGCTGAATTCTCCTACAACAACAGTTTTCAAGCAAGTTCGGGCAAGGCCCCATTTGAAATTCTGTATGGCAGGAAGTGCCGTACCCCTCTCAACTGGTCTAAAACCGGTGAACGTCAGCTTTTGGGAAATGACTTAATCACAGAGGCAGAGGAAATGTGCAAAGTCATTCGAGATAACCTCAAAGCAGCCCAATCCCGCCAGAAGAGCTACTATGATAGTAAGCACCGTGATTTGGCTTTCGAGATCGGAGATCATGTGTACCTCCGCTTCTCTCCTATGAAAGGTACTCGTCGCTTCGGTATCAAAGGGAAGCTTGCCCCTAGATACGTGGGACCTTTCAAGATTGTCAGCAAGAGAGGCGATCTCGCCTATCAACTCGAGCTTCCTTCAAACTTTGCAAATGTTAATGATGTGTTCCATGTCTCTTAGCTTCGAAAGTGCTTCAAGACCCCTGACCGCACCGTCAACTTCGAGGACATTGAGCTCCAAGAAGATCTCTCCTATCGTGAGCACCCCATTGCTATTCTTGAAGAGACCGAACGCAAGACTCGCAACAAGTCAATCAAATTCCTCAAAGTCAAGTGGTCACACCATTCCGACCATGAAGCTATCTGGGAACGCGAGGATCACCTCCGTTCTGAATACCTGGCATTCTTTCTGTCCTAGATCTCGGGACGAGATCCTTTCGTAGTGGTGGAGTGTTGTAACACCCCGGATATGACTTTCCCAATATGTATTCCAACTCTTGCCGTTTCCGGCATTAAGTTATTTTATTTTCTCGGGTTCAGGTCTTTGTCTCCGTGTGTTGTTATCGTTGTCATGCATCTCATATCATGGCTTCATGTGCATTGCATTTGCATATGTGTTCATCTCATGCATCCGGGCATTTTCCCCATTGTCCGTTTTGCATTCCGGCGCTCCGTTCTCCTCCGGTGGTCTTTTCTACCTTTCTTTCGTGTGTAGGGATTAAACATTTCCGGATTGGACCGAGACTTGCCAAGCGGCCTTGGTTTACTACCGGTAGACCGCCTGTCAAGTTTTGTATCATTTGGACTTCGTTTGATACTCCAACGGTTAACCGAGGGACCGAAAAGGCCTCGTGTGTGTTACAGCCCAACACCCCTCCATTTTGGCCCAAAACCCACCAAAACCTTCTCCATCATCTAGAGCGTTCGATCACGATCGCGTGGCCGAAAATCGCACCTCATTTGGACTCTCCTAGCTTCCTCCACCTTTATTTAAAGACCCCCCAATCCAAATCTCGGATCCCCTCCCCGAAACCCTAAAAAATCCCCAGATCCGCCGCCGCCGGACAAAATCCGCCGAGCCGGACATGTCCGGCTAGCCGCCCGCCGCCACGTGGCATCCTCTCGTTGGTCGCGCCGCCATCGCCCGACATCACCTGTCCCCGCCGCCGCGCGGCCTGGGAGCCTGGAGCCGGCCCTCCAGGCCCGCGACCTCGACCGGCCGCCGCCTCAGGCGCGCGCCCGCGCCGCCCTCCGCCTCGCTCCGCCTCAAGCTCGCCGCGGCCGCCGCTCGTCTCCGGCGAAGCTCGCCGCCGCCCGCCGAGCTCGCGCCGCTCCGGCCATCGCCTCCAAGCTCGCCGCGGTCGCCGCCCCGTCGTCAATCTTCTCCGGCCGAAGTCCTCAAGTCCGGCGACGTCCCGAGCTCCTTCCTCGACGGATCCGGCCGCCCCTGTCTCACTCCGGCAAACAGGGACCTCTCTAGCGAACCTCGTAAAACGTGCATGATCTGGATCTAGATCTGGAATATTTGCCTCGGTTGACTTTTTGCCCCGAAACCCTAATTATCTTGCCATGTTCATCGCATCGTAACTTTGCATCCGTAGCTCCGTTGTTGGCATATAGCATATCAAAATGTTCATCTCAGAGAGCACATCATTTCATTCCATTGCATCATTTTCATTTGAGTTCATCTTGATGCCCGAAATGCTGTTAGAAGAGGGCTACTTGAGTTATTTGTCAGATCTGCTACTCCATTTAGATATTTGTCATTTTTGCCATGATTATTGTGTGCATGATATGCCCATGAGCTCTACATATGTTTTGTTAAGGGTTTTTCCATCTTTCCAGAGATGCAACCCATGTATTTTTGTGATGTGTGTGGTGACTAGCACAAGCTTGCAAAGTGAGGCACTTGGTAATGCTGATTTCAGGGACTTAGCATTTCCACTAAGTCCTTGACCTGTTTATCTCATATGGCCATATGTTCATGTTGTTTTCTAGTGATCCGTGCCTCGTTTGAGGATGATCAGTAAGGATGTTTTGTTAATATTGTAGTGCTCTATCCATCCATGTCTTTGTTCGCAATTATGGAGCACCCTAGCTTGAGTCAATCAAGCTCTACTTTTGCTACTTCGTGAATCTGGGCAGATTGTCTACTTGTTAGCGATTTTGCCGAGGATGTTGTAGTTGATCCGTGCATGCTATGCTATTGTTCTTGCCATGTCTAGCTTGCATTTTGTGTATTCTTGATGGGTGTATGCTTAGTTGATCATGACTTGCTCCGTAGTGAGTGCATCGAGCTCGTGAACATGCCTACTTGATATCTGTTTTCAGCATGCTCCAGTTTTCACTAAGTCTGAGAACTGATTATGTTTTTGCCATGTTCACATGCTTGCAATTGTATTTTCTGATCCCTTTTGGCTCAAGGTCCCTAAGGGACTTTTGTTAAGCTCTTTGAGTAGCTCCATGACATGCTTTACTTTGCCATGTTCAGGGCCTGTAGCATGTAGTTTTGTTGCTCCGAAAAGTGCTATCTGATCTGAAATTCCAGACAAGTGTTAATTTCACTAAGTCTGAAATATGTTTACCATATGCATTTTTGCCATGCTTGTTTGAACCTGTTAATGGATGATTTGGCCATAGCTCAGTGCTAGACTATTGTTAAGCATCATGAATGCATCCCTGCCATGTATTTTTATGCCATGTTTGGGTGTTGTAGCATGTTCATCTTGTTGCATTCAGATGGCTAATTGCTGTAAATCGCAGACCGGTGTCATATTTGAATCGCTTGCCATTTCCAAACCGTAACTTCGATTCCGGCGTTCTTTATATCGTTTTCAAGCGATTTCATCTCATATTTCCAGTGGCACACTTGGATTTCCATGTTGAGGCCAGGTTCATGCATCCCTTGTCAAATCTTGCATATGCATCCCGCATCGCATCCCGCATAGCATACCATCCTTGCATAATATTGTTTGATCCTTGCACGTGGTTGATTGTGTCCTTGTTGCTTGTTTGTCTTGTTTGGGTAGAGCCGGGAGACGAGTTCGATAACGAGGAGCCCGTTGAGTTTGCTTTCGAGGATCCAGTCAACTCTGACAACTTTGCAGGCAAGATGATCATACCCTCGAAATCACTAAGTCTGAGAACTGATTATGTTTTTGCCATGTTCACATGCTTGCAATTGTATTTTCTGATCCCTTTTGGCTCAAGGTCCCTAAGGGACTTTTGTTAAGCTCTTTGAGTAGCTCCATGACATGCTTTACTTTTCCATGTTCAGGGCCTGTAGCATGTAGTTTTGTTGCTCCGAAAAGTGCTATCTGATCTGAAATTCCAGACAAGTGTTAATTTCACTAAGTCTGAAATATGTTTACCATATGCATTTTTGCCATGCTTGTTTGAACCTGTTAATGGATGATTTGGCCATAGCTCAGTGCTAGACTATTGTTAAGCATCATGAATGCATCACTGCCATGTATTTTTATGCCATGTTTGGGTGCTGTAGCATGTTCATCTTGTTGCATTCAGATGGCTAATTGCTGTAAATCGCAGACCGGTGTCATATTTGAATCGCTTGCCATTTCCAAACCGTAACTCCGATTCCGGCATTCTTTATATCGTTTTCAAGCGATTTCATCTCATATTTCCAGTGGCACACTTGGATTTCCAAGTTGAGGCCAGGTTCATGCATCCCTTGTCAAATCTTGCATATGCATCCCGCATCGCATACCATCCTTGCATCATATTGTTTGATCCTTGCACGTGGTTGATTGTGTCATTGTTGCTTGTTTGTCTTGTTTGGGTAGATCCGGGAGACGAGTTCGCTAACGAGGAGCCCGTTGAGTTTGCTTTCGAGGATCCAGTCAACTCTGACAACTTTGCAGGCAAGATGATCATACCCTCGAAAT